>NC_092500.1:27037008-27340854 GCF_047511675.1 Marmota flaviventris | reverse complement strand
CCGTTACTTATTTAGGTGATTCAATTTGAGGTCATCTATATTTGCTTTAAATCACTATGCTCGAGGAAATGCTTTTTAGAATCCATTTAAAATAGTAAGATGTTGAGAAATAGTTTCTACAGTAGAAATAAATCTAACCAAACTCTCCTATATACATATATGAATACAACACAGTGAATTTTACCTTCAGTTATATCCATGATACACTAATTTTAAAAACTACAAATAAATAGAAGAAAGGCCATAGAGTAGAGGAAACAGGAGGGGTTGGGGAAGGAGAGGAGGAAGTACTGGGGACTGAATTGAAACCAATTATATTCATGCTTGTATAATTATATTAAAATGAAGCCCAATATTTATATCTAAATGAACAAATAAAAAATAGACTTCTTTCAAAGAATCTATTTGCATCAGGATATCCTTCAGGTATGTGCACCAATATTTGTTTCCCATATAATGCTTTATTTTTCTCTTTAATTTCAGAAACTTGGGAGTGCAGACACTGGTTTGATATGTCCTTCACTTACTCCTGAGCTGCAAACTGTAATAAAAGAGGGTGGCTCCTGTATAGTACTCGATCAGCCCATTCCACTAGATAGATTGGTTGTCAAAAGCATTGATCCGCTCCACGTGTCAGGTACGTGTCTGTTTCCATCATGCAACTCCACTGCTTGCCATCACGGTTTTATATTGGACATTTTCAATAGCTGGACATGAATCTAGTTTAAGTCTTCATAGAAGACATCTGCAGTCTTACGTGGTATATATCACTCTATAAATTGGATATGGTATTCAGTGCTCAAATGACCCAGCTCGGTCATTTGCTCGCTGTGGGATCTTAAATGCTTAAGCCTTGGGTTCCTCTTGACAAAATAGGGATACTGATGTCTACTTCCATGGGTTTGCATGAGCATTAAATAAAATAATGCATGTAATGCTCTAAAAATGATAGCTATTATTAGTATTGTTATCCTATCATCATTATAATGCTATTATTGCTATTGTTCAAGCACTGCTAAACCATGACATGTTATGAAAGTGTAAGACATGTTACTACAAACACTCTATAAAAAGAAATGTCAAAGTGGAATGAAGGGAAGATGGGGCATAAGAATAGGAAAGACAGTAGAATGAACTGGACACAACTTTCCTATGTTCATATATGAATACATGACCAGTGTAACTCCACCACGTTTGACCACAAGAGTGAGATTCTAATTAAATAAGCTATACTTTATCAGAAAGAAATACCTA
This sequence comes from Marmota flaviventris, assembly GCF_047511675.1. Lineage (NCBI taxonomy): Eukaryota > Metazoa > Chordata > Mammalia > Rodentia > Sciuridae > Marmota > Marmota flaviventris. The sequence goes on along the minus strand of NC_092500.1, from coordinate 27,339,600 downwards.
ATACATGTACATATATAAATGTATACATAAATTTCTATATATATTTGCTTCTTGGTCAGGAGGTAATTGGGCATGTATACACACATGTACACACACACATGCATGTCATACATAAGAAATTTATCCTTCTTAAACATTTGTTCAAGCATTTCCTGAGTGTTACCTGAGAGCAACCCACTCAGCAGGTTCTGGAGACACAATGAGCTTGAAGATCTCTCAGAAAAATGAAAGATCTGTAAATCTGTCATGAAAGCCCCAGGACCCTGAGGGACTGGAAGGACATTTTGTCTCCTCCAGGCTGGTTAGGTGGTGGCATGTTCAAAAGGAAGCAAATGGCTACTCTGCCTCAGGTGGAGGCTCCTATACCAGCTGAGGCCAGGCAGGTAAGGACTACCTTCATGTCCCATGGGAGTAGCAGGAAGCAATTTCCCCAGTCCTAGCTCAGTGGCTAGCATAGGACCAACCCATACATAGTAGAACAGCCTTATAGGGAATGAATGAATGGATGGATGGATGAATGAATGAATAGCCAACATTGATGTAGTTATGTTATTTAAATATATTTAACTAATTTCCACATACTAACTTATGAATGGACGCAATATCTCTCTCTCTCTCCCCAGGAGCAAAAGGGCTCTTCCAAGGGAAGCTTGGACCCAGAAACAGAGCTTCTATCCCCTATATTTTTGCTTTCAAAAAGACTTGTTGAAAGGTGGCATTGGGGTGCTGGGGTTGTGGCTCAGTGGTAGAGTGCTCGCCTAGCATGCACAAGGCACTGAGTTTGATCCTCACCACCACATAAATGTAAAATAAAGATATTGTGTCCACCTGAAACTAAAAAATAAATATTAAGAAAAAGAAAGGTGACATGGGCAAGTCAGAAGGCCTTTTATGTTTAATTTTGATGGAACAAATCATGGTTTATATAGGCTGTATTAGTCAGCTTTTTATCACTATAACAAAATTCCCAGAATACCTGACTTATAAAGAGAAAGGACATCTGGGCGCGGTGGCACATGCCTGTAATCCCAGTGGCTTGGGAGGCTGAGACACAAGGATCGTGAGTTCAAACCCAGCCTTAGCAAAAGCAAGGCGCTAAGCAACTCAGTGAGGCCCTGTCTCTAAATAAAATACAAAATAAGGCTGGGGATGTGGCTCAGTGATCAAGTACCCTGAGTTCAATCTCCAGTATCATCCCACCACCACCGAAATAAAAGAGAAAGGACATATTTTGACTCACAGTTTCGGAGAGGCCAGCCTGTGATTAGTGAGCCCCATTGCTTTAAGCTTGTGATGGGAACACATGGCAGAGCACACGACCCACCTCAAGTCAAAAGCAGAGAATAAGATAAGGGTCCCATGATCCTCTTTGAGGACACACCCTAATGACTTAAAAAGCTCCTACCAAGCCCACCTCCTAAAGGTTCAACCACCTCCCACTAGAACCACAGTCCTGAGGACCAAGCCTTTAACACCTGGGACTTGGGGAGACATTGGACATCCAAACACAGCATAAGCCAATTTTGAATAAGCCACAGTAGCTTAAGAGCGACCCCCAAAGGAGGATTTTGCCTGACACAGGCAAAGTCTGCCTCCAGTGTGAGCCTCCTCCCTGCTTAAGGAATGACCAAGTCGTGCAGGTGAGGCAGGGATTCAGCATGTAGGGCCAGAAACCACTTCCATCTTCTGCCTGTTTATTTTTTTCACAAGGGAAACAATATCACAGAGGGCCTCTGTGCTAGTTTATTCTCTTACTCCAGTGGCTATGTAAGATTCTGGCATCTTACATGGAGGAAGATGTACTAACTCCCTTCAAGAAAGCGGAAGCAGTTTAGCAGAGGGATCAGCTAAGTCAGGGACATGCCAGATTTAAGAACTAAACTTTATGGGAACTCTGACATCACTAGATTATGTTGGAAGATACGTGGTTTTCATTCTCTGAAACTTTTCTAAAAATAAATGAAAGTAAATATCTTTTTTTAAAAAAACTATACTTCCACCTGTTTTATTTTCTAATTTGTTAACTAGTATGTCTTGCTTTCTTTTTTTATGTTTTTGTTGTTCTTCTGGGTCTATTGTTTTGACTGTTGAAATATAGTTTATGAGCTAGAGTGGGAAAGATAAGTGGGTACAAGAAAAAGAGACTGGGCACTGGAGTGAGTGACTAACTCCAAACTTCAGGGACACCACACACAGCTTTGAGAACTGAGAAAAATTGATTTGCATCAGCTTCTTGCTTCCTCATTTTTTTGAAGTGGGAACGAGTTGTCCTAATCTTATGTAGTTGTTGTGGGGTTTAAATGACACAAAACAGATGGGGTGGAGAACCTAACATGGGGCCTAAACAATGTTATTAGGCTTTGTATTAATATGCTCGGAAAAGAAGTTATTCCCACTCATATCTTTTTGTACTTCACAGGCCTAGCCAGGACCCTTATCCCCATATTATAATCCAAACTGATGAGTTCCAAGCAGTTAAAATTTTTGAGGAAAACAGATTCCAAACGCCAGCCAAGAGCAACAGTATAATCTCTTAAGGGCTCACTTGCTACAGGGAATTTATAAGAAGAAAAATCAGGGAGTAAAACAAACCCAGCCAGTTCTTTTTTCCAGAAAGCCTTTTTACTAGATATAAGTGTTCTTATTCCAGAGAAACTGGGCAAGATTCTATGACCTGACTTAGCAGACTTTCCTACAGAATTTAGAAATTATGAATTTTTTTTGTGGACTATTATGAGAATAACCTGTGATACTGAAATGGTTCTTGCAGTTAAGAAAACAAGTCTGCGTCACTTTGAATCTGAAATGAAGCTCCATCTGCCTCAGATCAATCTGACTTAAACTCAAAAACTTCAGCAAGTAACAATGACACTGAAGGAGTGTCAGGAATAAATGTCACTTGCTCTTTCTTCTTCCTGAAGTACTTTATGTGACCAGGAGACAGCCCCGACTTGTTTTTTTTTTTTTTTTGGTTTTTGGTTTGTTTCTGAACACTAACAACTGTAGAAAGAATGTATAAGCTGCAGAATTCTACTCCCTATGTTGTATTATTAATAATTCAAGAAGAGCCTTCCATTTTCAGAGTCCCTGCTGTTAAAAAAAGGAAAGTGCTCTTCCAGTACCTCCTGTCTTTTTTTTTTTTTTTTTTTTTAAGACAGAAAATGACAGGACAGTTTCTTTTGCAAACACAGAAACTATGCATTCCTTTTTGTTCCATTTCACATTTCATGTAATTTGGTGGATATTGCATCATTTGAAACAGGTTTTTTTTTTTTTTGGCTTTTCTTGGTCTGTTGGGAAACATTCAGGTATTTTGCATTTTTGTCCCATCTTAATTTGATTGTAAGCTTTGTTTTGATGTGACTTCCCTTTAAATACAAAAACGAGCATTTAAAAAGGAGGGACGGGGACAAAAAATATCTATTGTTTTTCATATTTTTATTATCTACACCTTTACATACACACAACCTGCTTAACTGTTCTCAGCTTCTATGGGGAGCCTGTTGTCTGTCACTTAAGACATAGTTGCATTTCCTCAACTCCCAGAAGCCATTAGCTGAGGAAAACAGGGTTTTCTTATTAAAGTGGGCTCTATTTGGACATAGTGGGGTCTTGGCCTTGGAATCAGATATTTTTTCCATAATAATCTACATAAATAAAACTCCACCATCATTAAAGCAAAAACACACCAAAGTAAAAGACAAACTCCAGGTTTCTGTTCAGATTTCATATTAAATGATTTGGCTTTTTGTCTTTTTAATATCTCTTTCTAGTCTTTGGGCTGAGAAATGCTTTCCTTATACAACATGAAAACAGATATCGACAGTGTATAGCAGCATTCTTATTACAAGCCCAAACGGAAGACATCAAAGTATGTATTTTAACTGTGTGTGTTTTTGCTTCTTCAGAGTTTACATAAGGCAAACCCTTCAAGCCTCCTAAGTAGAGGTGAATTAGAAATTCCTTCCCTTTCCATCTTCCGTGCAATTCCCCTCCTCTCTCCCATTCCCTCCCACCTCTCGTCCCTGTTTAATGGTAGTCTTCTTCTCATGCTCTTCCTCCCTGACCCTCATTGTTATACAAAATTACATATAAGATGGTGTGAGGGGAAAGGAAAAAAAAAAAAAGAGAGAGAGAGAGAAATGTGTTACAGTAGATGGGGTAGAGAGAGGGGATGGGAGGGGAGGTGAGGGGGTATAGGAAGAGGATAGGAAGGGCAGCAGAATACAACAGACACTAGTATGGCAGAATGTATAAACGTGGCTGTATAACCAATGTGATCCTGCAATCTGTACACATGGAAAAATAAGAATTCATACCCCATTTGAATCAAATGTATGATATACGATGTCAAGATTATTGTAATATTTTTAGCAACTAATAAAAAATTAATTAATTAATTAAAAGAAAAAAGAAATTCTTTCCCCTGCTTTGGGAAGACAGTTTTGGGAGGAGGGAAGGGAGACATCTAGTCCTTATGCTCAGAAACCTCAGCATTGACACTTTGCTCACATGGGAAGGGCAGAGCTGACAAAGCCTCTTGCTTTCTCTGCTGCAAAGTCAATAGATGACTCTGAGTTCTGCACTTTCTTTAGGAAATGGGGGAAGGATTGCTTCACATTGCGTTAACTTTTGGCAGCAGGGTACCAGGAATTGAACTCAGGGTCACTCAATCACATCCCCAGCCTTTTTTTGTATTTTATTTGGAGACAGGGTCTCACTGAGTTGCTTAGGGCCTCGCTGTTGCTGAGGCTGGCTTTGAACTCGCAATCCTTCAGCCTTCCAAGCTGCTGGGATTACAGGCGTGCGCCTCTGCCCCCAGCCACATTATTAACTTTTAATATGCTCCAATCAATTTCCAAAGTGCAAACAATGTGATGTCAGCTTAAGTGAGGGCCCAATGCAATAATTAGCTATGTCAAGTTCATTCTTCAACCTTTGAAAATGTGCTATTGTTTTTATAGCTATGAGTTGAAAGAGAAACTGCCTGACTTTGGCTTCTTTCTAAGTTCCTACTCTTGTCTTTCCCCTTGTAGACTTCCATTAAAACAACAATGTGGCCAGACCATAAATGCAACATTTCTTTATTCTTAAAGAACTCAATTTTCTGGATTTAGCTCCCTTAGAGTCTGGTTTTCAAATTATACCACTGGTTAAGAACCTCAGTTTCTTAATGGGAAGTCAAGAAAATCAACTTCCAAACTATTTTTATTCTCAGTACTCATTTTTCTAATTAGTCATCATTGACGATTATGGTTCCTTGATTACTCATGACTATTTATCCAACTTGCACACCATATTCATTTAAGCCATTTGCATTTTTCTATATGATTAGAGGTATTTAGAGGTAAGAAAGAAAATGAAAAACGTATGCAAATGTTTTGTTAGTCTTCAGTTTTAAAAATCAAGCCAATAAATATAATGGAAAATACGAATCCACACATGGTGAGAAATGATCTGTTTAGCATTCTAATCTAGGTGTGTTTTTCTTTTTTCACAGAAAACATGGATGACACAAATAACAGCAGCTATCTCTTGCTTCACCAAGAGTCAGGAAACCAAGAAAATAGCATTAATCAAACTAACTGCAGAATCCTCTGAAATTTAGGGACCTAAACAAGTGGCAAACTTTATTAGAGTTTAGGGCTTTAAGTATTCTTTCATTCAATCTTTTGGTAACACTTAACCTAGTAATGAAGTAGAAGGAAATGTGCATTCATTCTAAAGGTGTTCCAAGATTTGAAAATTTGAGCTAGGAAAGTCCTTAGTATAGAGGAATAATGACTGCAAGAAATTTGAACTCTGAGGAACTTCTTAACAGCAACATATTGATATTCAGACTATCTTCTAATATTTAAGTCAGATTTGTAGGAAGCATGAGTTAAGAATGGTGCTATTGAAATTGATAAAGAATGAATGGTCAGATAAATGGAATATCAGAAAGAAAACAAGGTCCACTGCTTGTGTCCAGTATGAATTCTGGCATTTTATTTATCTATTAAGTAATGAAACCAATTTTCCTATATCGCTTGTGAGTGAGTCTTACTGCTTCAGAGTCTTACCTCAAGCACAATGATAATTTTTGATACAAAGTTTGCCCTTTTAATATATTCAGAAATAAATAAGTTCTATATTTTAACAGCAGTTTTTAAATTCCTTTTCTCTACCGGTCAGTTTACTCATCTTAGGTGTATTCATATTACGCTAACTTGGACAGGAAAAAAAACCCAAAGATCGAATTCCATTATTTTATTTTAAAAAAGAAAAACAAATCTCTCTTCTATATCCACCAACTAAAATTTTAATATGGAAGACGTTCATAGAAATAGTTAGTATCTTTGTTTTTTTGAAGAATGGTGGTTATGTATGAAAAAAATTTCTGGATTTGTGTGGTATGTGTACGTGTGCATGTTAATACAGTATAGTCAATTTATTCAACAGAACTTAGAACTTTTCAAATTTTTTATCAGAAAAATCAACGTGAACTATTATCATGGTGGGTTATACCATTAACTGAATTTAAGGAAACCTGTTTTTAGGGTCAGATAGCATCATATGGAAGTCCACAAACTTCCATCTCAGGCATGGTGCCTTTTGCAATTTCCAAAGTGGAAAAACACATTTATCAAATTTTGCTTCCAGAAAACTGAAAACTTAACTGTTTTATTAAAGCTGAAGAACAAAATAGAGAGGAGGATGTTTGCAGAAGTCACATGCACAGTGATTATTTGAAGAAGCCACAGATGTCACCATGCAAACACGGTAGTGTGAGCAAGCACAGCAGACAAGCTCTTGTGCAAAAGCCACGCACTATTGGAATGAGATTCATGGTCTCTATAGTAGTGTCAGGCATTTGTTAGGAATAAGTGAAAATAAAAGGAATATCTGGAAAGTGGTAACTCTTGTTCATATAGCTTAATATTTATAAATGAGAAGAGGACAAGGCAAAGAAAAGGAGAACAGATTTCAAATGAGTTCCAAGAGATGGTATCTGGGTGGGATTAAAAGCAATTATGTCCAGGAGAAGACAATATAGGTTTATGCAAGAAAAGATTTATGAAGAAATTTATGGCTAAAATAAATATTTTTAGTAAAAAAAATAATGATCATCTTGCAAGGAATTTTTACTATTTTTGTTATAAACCTCCCAAAGAGGAAAGCAATGTATTAGGACTAGGCAATCGCTCAAGATTCCTCCAGTCCCTTGATTCCAATAAAGAATAAGACAGGGGGAAAAAAAGTTATATTGAGTCTTCAAAAAAGTATCTTTAAATGGTCACCTGGGTATTAAAATTACACACACAATAAAAGGGAGATTAATTTTATATTTTTGATATTTTTTTCATTTTGTTAATTCTCCACAACATGGAAAAGAGTGAAAAGGAAATGTCTCAAGCAAAATGGCATTTAATTTCTCTTGAGATCAGGAACTTAATTACTATCCTAAGTTGAATGACATTAAAACATTATCACTGTATATATCCAAGTGCAGAGTACTAATAGTCTGTAAATAAACTGATGCAAAATGGTTAATATTTTGTTCTCTTTTGTTATTTTGGTACTAGGGATTGAACCCAGGGGTGCTCAACCACTGAGCCACATCCCCAGCCCTTTTAAAATACTTTTAGAGACAGGGTCTCACCAAGTTGCTTAGGCCCTCACTAAGTTGCTGAGATTGGCTTTGTATATCTTGTTCTCTTTTTTAAAACAGATGAAATAATTTATAGTCATAGAATACGTCTATTAGAAAGAAATGTTTTTTAATATCATCTTTAACATATTAAAAAAAGACAAAAGCAATAATCCAGCAAGGATCCTTCCATTGGTCTTTATACAGATTTAAATGTTGTGATGTGGTTTACCAGTTATATTTATAATTAATAACCCGAATCACTGAGGTTAGAAATTACAGTATTTACTGAGCTAAACTCTCTCACAAAATAAGGCACAACTACATGATCACAAGTAGTAAATACAACACAAATAATGGACCCAAAAACTAAATGAGAAAATATTCATGCAAAGGTATGTACAGAAGCTATGAATATATGATCCAGTCCAAGGAAGTACAGAATGTCTTACACACGACTACATCATGTTACAATAAGTTCATTACTTCTACATGGAAAGAACTTAAGTGATTTCCAATTCTATTTTATACAATTTTACATAAATTTAGTAAGTTTATGCACAATATTCACATCTGCAACAATAACAAATTGATCATTAAAATTCAGGCATAGGGCAATTAAGACACGGTAATGTGTGGCACATTATAATTACAGACTGTCATTCATCAGGCTCGTGTCTAAGAATACTAACTCGATGGCACATTTAAATCATATGGATCAAATCATCCATGGTTTTATAGCCAAAGTGCATTAAAAAAAATTCTATCATCAAACAGGTCATGAATATCAAAATATATGATCATAATTTGCTCTCCATTTAAAAGCTAAACATTTTTAAGCAAGTGCAAGATTAAAAAAAGTGACTTTAAAGATCCCAAAACTATATAAAATAATCATAAAGACTTTTTAAGAGAGATGGGAAAATAACAAATTTGGCAGTTACTATTTAAAAACATTACTGTACGGAAACTACTAAACTAGCTAATTCCACTTTAAGAGGTAGTTGAACAAAATGTTTATTTGTACACTGTATTGAGGTTTTTATGTTTTTTCCCCCTCTTTTTTCCTTCAAAATTAACAAATCCTATACCAGCAACTTTGCCTTCTTTCTATTAAAAGAATTCTGTCAGTATAATTTATTACACACTAAGCCAGCAAGACTTGATTTTAACTCACAATTCTGTGGTTTGCAATTTACTAACACTCGATGCCAACATGTTTGGCATTAGAACCAAGAAATGAGACCCTGCATTTGCCAGCTCCAATGTACTGAAAAAATAATAGTACCAGCAAACATCTAAAATGTATATAGCCAACAAGAACTCAGAAAAGGACTTTTTAATTAAAAGGGGGGAAAAACCCTTTTTATTTCCAAAACACATTAAACTGCTGAGTTAATAGCAAGAATGTTTGGTTTCATTTATATTATCAGCATAATAGCCTAAATAGGTAAATTATTGAGACCTATCAAATGAGATTAATTAGAAAAAAAAAACAGAAAAGTCACTCAAACACACATTGTTTTATTTGCTGTCCCTACAATTGTGAATATGTGTGGGTGAGTGGGGGTGGAAGACCCAGAGAAGTCTGTAGTGTGTCCAATTTGATGAAGTTGACATTCTAATCCAGCACTCTCATTCATAAAGTTTTACTATCTTAAAAAAAAAATTTATGAAGTTTTATTATCTTAAAACAACTACAAAACAAACAATTCACAACAGTATTGTGAATATCTGTTTTTCCAACATATACAGTGTTACTTACATGTAAATGTATAGAATTAAGATAATTTTGAAAGAATTTATTAGTATTTAAAATGCATAAGTCATTCAGTTTATATTATCCCAACTATTATTTTTCATAAAGAACCATAGTATTTATTTCTTCATTATAGATGCTCAAGGATATGTTTATACAAGTTCATGGATTTAACCAATGTCCTTAATAGCTAGCTACTGGCTGACAACAGGATTTCTATAAATTCTTTTTAGTAATTAAATGAATATGTGACAATCTCTTTATTTATATATGTGTAGGTATGACATAAACATAATTTCATTTCAGAATGATATTTGAAAGCAAGTGCATCTTATAAATTATTTGTGGTAAATGAAATATTAACTCTCATCCTTAGCTGTTACAGTTATTAAATGATTCCAACTGAATGAATTTTATGACTCTACATTTCTTCTCTAGAAAGATAATTAATAAACTAATATTTGTGACTTCAGTCTTCAGATGCTTTCCAGTTTTCTAAATTAACAAGACAATGACAAAATAAAGTTCAATTCCATTGTTCAGCATACAGAGGGTTAATTCTTAGTTACCCTTAAAGTGTGTGGTAATTCTGTTTCACTTGTTATCATATAAATATATTTGTTTTAGGTGATACTCTATTCTCTAGCTGTTACTTAGAGGTAATTTCCAAGCATTATTTTTTCAAAGTTAAAAAGATTTCCAAGTTAATATAGGTCCCAATTCAAAAGCATTTCAAGTAAATTTTACAACTTTTAAAAATTCTTCCTTTAGGTAAGAAGAAAATGTGAAGTAGAATATTTAATACTTTCTTATCATTTTGTATTTTGTTTTCATGGCAAAGACCATAGCAATACCATTTTCTAGCTTTAAGATGCAAAATTATAAAACAATTACAGTGACATTGGGCTATGCTTGGGAAGATAAAATCAAATAAAGGAAAAAAATTAGATCTATTAAAAAGTAAACTCAGACTCCTAAAGATGTTAGAGAGACAAAATGAAGGTATAACATGAAAGCTAACCTCAGAAGACTTCCCACTTACGAGAAAATTAGAATAGGACCATGATACAATTTCTATTATTCATCTTTCAACTGATGGTGAAGGTGAGAAGCTTTATAGGATTTTTAATGAAAAATATTGGGAGTTTAAAAATAAAAAAGAAAAAGAAAATTTAACCCTAATCTTCTAAATACTATCCCAGGATTACCATAAAGTAAGCAAATTGATTTTATAGAGGTTTTCATAAAATCTACTAAAGAGAATTTAATCCACATCATTAGGACAAAAACTATGTTTGAATTCATGGTTAGTACATATTTTAACACAAACTGTATTTAAAACACCCAAGTAGTAAATTTATAACATAACAACAAAACTGAGCTACAGACCTATATATAAATGATAAAGATAGAAAGTTTTATAATTCTGTGCATGATTCCACAAAGAGAATGTTTAAAACAATAGTGTGCTGTTGTGCAACAAAAACAAATGATAACATGATCCATGTACATCTTTGTACATATAATTTGGGAGAAAGAACCTATGGAATTGTACTCATTGTTTGTGAACAATGAAATTATATTTAAAAAAATACATTGCTATTTTCTGTCCAAAGTTTATTTACATTTCATTGGCTAATTCTAAACTTGGCATGAAAGCTATTCCAGGGGTTAAATGGAAAAAATAATGAAAGATGAACTCAAGTCTCACAAAAATAGAAGAGTTTTTGTTGATATCGATAACGTTCCAAAATATACGGATTCTAATTTGGTCTAGTATTGCAACCAGAATCCAAATCAAAGAGTAGTCCAAGACCTCTATTAAGCACATTTATTAAAAATCTAATGTTAGTGTGATATTACTCTGGAGTTGTGATGACTGTTAGCCTTGTAAGTCATTGAAACATGCATCGCAGACGCGAACAGGCTTCTTGGAAGAGGGAGTTAAGGCGTTTTTGGCTGAACATTCAGCACAGAAGATATTTCCACACTGACGACAGTGATGCTGTAAATGATAAAAATTAAACAATTTCAAGCACAAACACTATAACAAAAGCATTATAAAACTACAGTAGTATAGTCACAGACTACACTGTAAAGGTATACTAATTTTCCAGTGATTATCCTATTACTTAATGAAAGAATATTTCAACATGTTAATTTAACCCCTTTGTTACATTAAAGTGAAGACTTTCTTATTTATTAAACACTATATAAACATTTTATGCCTGTTTTTATCATAAAATTTTCAAAAGAACTCTAAAAAGCATATTTTAAGTGTGAAAACACACATATCGAACAAAAAACTATATCTGTTTGCCAAATGTTTCAGAAATACTGTCTTCAATTGGAATTTACACATAATTATTTAAACAGTACTATTTCAAATATGTATCTTTACATCTCTCTGCTTTTTCTTCCTTTAAAAGAACCCATTGATGACTAAACCTCATGAGTTCAACACTGGTGCACTGGATCCGAAAATGTCCCATAGAATAACTCAGTAGGAAAACGATGACTGAATTTAAAACTAAAATTCAAACACAGGCTAACCAGAAACTAGACTACATGAAATTTAATTATTCTATGTAGTTATAAAGTTTACCAACAAATGGAATTTTTAAAAAATTCATTAAATGCAGAACTATTTTGATGATTAAAATACTATCAGTGAGAAATGAGATCCAGAAATGTAGCTCCAGGAATCAACTCACTCACCCGTCTCACTGTGACCGAGAAGCCTTTCCCACAGGCCATACAGTTCTGTACTTCATTGTCCTCAGCCCACTTTCTATTCAACGCTTGTGTATGTTTGATCTGTTTTTTTTTAAAAAAAGTTCCAATGTATTATGATATTGAATATTATAAAGAATGATAAATTATTTCTAATATGGTACCAGATATGTACAAAATTTTGGCTGTCTACAACATGGAATAAAATTTTAAAAATTAAAAATATTTTGTTCAACTTTCATTTGTCAAAAAAAAATCTGAATGAAAATAAAATTAAAATTTATTCCTCAGAGGCACTGATAATTAGCCTAACTCTAATGATCAATCCTTTCTAGGGATTCTAAGAACATACTTACATCACTTTTTTAACACATACTGATTTTTCCATTCTTGGGTATTCTTGAATTTTGTTAATTCTTTCCCTGTACTGACAATTCATGAATGACATGGTTCTCAAACTAATCTCTGAGATCTCTGAAGACGTCCTTTATCATAAAGTAAGCAAATTTATATTTAATAACCTATAAAACCTATAATATCACTGTACAGACAGTAGCTATTTGAAAAAATTTATTAAACATGAGTTCTGTTTTGTTTTGTTTTTTTTCCAGTGCTGGGATCTAACCCAGGGCATATGCTAGGTAAGCACTCCTGTATTGAGCCATACCCCAGCCCTGCTTTACATTAAAAGGTCAATTCTAGTCTGAGAAACTGCCTCACATCTCAAGTAACTTACCTGAAGGGACTGGTTTTCTCTGCCCAGCTCCTGCACTGCTGCAGTTGTATTATCCAGCTTTCTTTGCAATTCTAGGACTTTGGTCTGAAGCTTTTCTATTTCACCTTCTCCTTTAAGACATCTGGAACAGATAGAAAAGAGAGAATTAATTAAAAAAAAAAAATCATGATGAGCTAGGGCTGTGGCTCAATGGTGGAGCACTTGCCTAGCACATGTGAGGCGCTGGGTTCAATCCTTAGCACCACATAAAAAATAAAAAACCGAGGCAAATTAAAAAAATCACGAAAGAATCTTTCTAGAATATAGGCCATGGACTAGTTAGTAATTTTAAATATAAACACATTCATTTCAATTATTTGATTGTTCTAAGGATCAGTCTTTTAAATGTCTACTTAAATACCTGTAGGCCTTAACATACTTTTCTTAATTCTTGTATTCTAAAAATGTGGACTGTAACAATCTTTTAATTACCTACAATGGAAATGAACTACTTTAGTTAACATCAATTACCTTTCTAGCAGTGCTCTCCTTTCGTCTTGATTATTCTGAACCGTGGCTTCTAAGACTGCAATCTCACCACGTAAGTCGTCAGTCTGTTTCTCTAGCTCACTAACTCTCCGTTGACTAGACTGCCACTCCTTCTTTACAGTGCCCAAATTCTCATTCAATGCTGTAATCTGCATGGTAAGTTTAGCCTCATTTTCTTCATGTTTCTTCATTCCCACTTCCTTTTCTTTTATTTCAGAATGCTGAGAAAAGAAAAAAAAAAAATGTGTGTGTGTGGGGGGGACTATTACAAAATTAATTTATTAAATTAAAAATATTGGCAATATAAATAATATTGCTGCTTTAGGAAAGGAGGTAAGAGAATATATTTCACTAGACACAAATAAAACTTATTCTGCAAACATCTGTATAAGTTGAATGGGTTCAAATGCTATAATCCTGAAATGATGGGGAGCAGGCCTCTCATAAGGTCCAGGTTAAATGACACGACTTGAAAGTCTTATTTTTTCTACCAGAGCAGGGGAAGACACACATGGTAGGAACAGCATGATGCCCTAGAGATAAAGCTGGCACTTCCTTAGGTCACTCAATGTATCCTTTAGTCTCTATCAACCTGCCAAAAACCACAATACAAGCCCTTCAAGTCACTCTTTGAACTTAAAATTCCAACTCTTCATCTAGAATATTCAGCAGTCAAGTTATCTAGGGATATTGAGTTAATTCAATAAAGGAAAGCCAGATGCTTCCCATTTGGCATGTACAGCTCAGGGAAGGAAAAGCTGACTTTGTTCATCCTAATTCCAAACTGAAGTTTCCAATTCCCCTTATCAACATTCACTTTGACAAAACAAATTTCACATGAGTAGCTTTCACCCCATTTACCTCAATATATAAGTTTGTGGGTTTAAGTGTTTCAAACATTTCTGGAACAAAAAAAAATGACTTTTTAAATTATATTTTAATTGAATTTTCACTGATATAAACAAAATATGATAACAGATAAAATATTTCCAATCACATGTCAACTATTTAAGCAAATCAGATCTCCTTTCTTGAAAACTAAAATCTTAAGAAAGCATAACATCCGTCATAACTTAGAACTTAGATAGAAACTTAGGTAGAAAAAAATCTTCCCCCTGGACTGATTTAGAGTGCTGTTCAACATACTTCCCACCACTAACTCACTGACCAGTTTAGCTTCTTTCTCAACAAATTCTTTCTTCAGCTCATCTTCTTCCTTTTTCACCTGCTCTGTTAGTATCTGCAGGTTTCTCTTCTCCTGTTCAAGAGTTGCCTTTAATGAGTCTACTTTTCCTTGAAGTTCTAATTTCTGCTGAATTAAAAGTTGTTTGGCATCCTTGAGATTGGTTACCTCCTGTTGAAAGGTAAAACAATAAATCATTCTTGATAATAAATATGTCACAAGGCAGCTGAAATTTATGCTATTTACCACAGACACAATGAGTTTACTCACATATGAGATTCTTCAAGTTCAACATTTGGAACAGTTGGCTAAAAAGATGCAAGAATAAATTTGCCTCCTGCCCACTCATCATTTAACCCAGGTGACATGTGGCAGGTGCATGTTTTGATTATATTATGTGGAGAAGCTCTCCATCCCCTCCTCTCCCTTTTCTCACTTAATAAGCATTTATTTATTATAGGTCATCATTGAGTCATCACACATTGTTACATTCTGAGGCTGTAATGAGTTATAGGACTTTCCTGCTCTAAGGAAGTTAATTCCGGAAGAATAGAAGGGCATGAGATTACAAATTATGATGCAAAATGCCAAGTGTGCTGATAGAAATAAAGAGTATTAAGAGAGCACTTGAGAGAATCTGACTTTTCTCTAAGAAAATGAATAACATTTTATAAAGCAAATGATAAATGCTTTCTTTAGCTGACACCATATCTGTGCTTATAACAGGCAAAATGTTAAAAATGAGATTATTAAAGGATTTTAAGAAGTAAAATAATTGGAAAAAAACAGAATTCCTTAAAATCTTAATTCCAAATTCTTACATATTTTTATTATCCATGAGCATCATTTGCTAAAATAATCTCTCTTAATTATCATTCAATGAAACCTAATATCTTACAGTTATCATAGGTATATATAGGAATCATGTAATGCAAAAAGCACTCTGGCAAGAGATATTGGTCAAAAACAACAAAATAATTTACCTAGCACATGGTAATTTGCTCTCAATTTTCCTAATATAACATATTAGTATATATCAACACATATATAATTTTATAGAAAAATCCAACAACACAGAGGAAAGGAAAGTAATTATTTTAATATACCTTTATGCTTTCTTGTTTGTGGGACTTGAGTTCTTCACTCAGCTTGGTGATTTCTTTTTCTTGTCTACACTTAATTTCCTCTATCTCTGCCAATTTAGATTTTTCATTTGCTAGTTCTTTTTCTTTTATTGACTGTAGAAAAATAAGTTTCATTAAAACATAATTTCAAAGCAAAGACTCAAATGAAAATTAGTATAATCAAAATACTGTGACTATTGATGACACTAGCACTCCCCTTTGTACTTAATTGAAGCAAATTAATATACCTTGTCTTGCCTACCTCCTTCAATAATATCTTTATAAAGACTAAATGGTTATAGTTAATACTGTAAAATGGACAATGTCTGACCAGAGCAGCAATTCTATAAAATGTAGCCCAAACTACCATTCTTATTCTTCTAACTCCTATTTTATCAGTATCACTATCTTTACATAGGTACCTATTAGAACATTAAGCATCATTTAATCTCTGAAATAAATAGATTTTTAATCCCCATTTTATAGGTGAAAGATCAAAAGTTTAAGACAAATAATCCATCACAGATGGAGTTAATTCTGAAACCAGATGTATCTGATGAACACTGTTGCAATATCTAAAAACTATAGTTCTAGCTTGTTGTGATGGTGTATACCTATAATCCCAGCTATTTGTGAGGCTGAAGCAGGAGGATTGCTAGATCAGCCTGGGCAACTGAGACTCTGTCTCAAAATAACATTTTAAAAAAGGGGCTGAAGATGGAGCTCAGTGGTGCCATACTGTTGGGTTCAATCCCCAGTAACTAACACACACACACACACACACACACACACACACACCATATAATTCAGTCAGAACTTCCCAAACTTAAGGTATAAATCATGAATTCCATTCCAACTTCACCATCCTTATATACACAAAATCATCCACAATTTTTTTAATTAAAAAAGAATTTTGAGAATTGCACAATTTAGAACATACCAAGAACTTCAGGAATTATTTAGAATAATGCCTATCAGCTGATAGGAATATATAATTTCAAATAATAAACAAAAAACAAAAAGTTTCTGGAGTCTGAATTTCTCTATATAAAGTTTAAAGTGTTTTAATAATGTATTTGTCATATAAACCAATGCTTTCAACTTCATAACTTCACATTATTTATATAAAATAAATTTCTACTTGCTCTCAGTAAAGTCAATTCTTTCTTTTAAGAATTCTTAACAAACTTAAGACTTATTCCTAGACCTTTTATTATCTCATTGACACATTTAGAGGACAAATGTTATATGAGACATAGCTGAGGAAATGCAATATCTGTTCTTAAATAACCAAGATTCTATGGTGTAAAAAGTAGTTGCTTATAAAACTAAGCAAAGCAGTGAGAAAAAAATGGGTAGAGCTGGCAAGGAGGTTACTAAGAAGTACTTCCTAGCACAAAACTTCCAATGACCAAGCATGTTTTAGCCTGTTCTAGACGTCCTTCTGAAAGAGCTGTTGAAACTAAAGATGATACCTGTATTGAACATGAGGTTAAGAGATTTGACTGGATGATCTCCAAACCACTGAAGCTTTAAGGTTCTGCATTTAAGTCAGAAAATGAAATACCTTTTCTTTTTGAGTATCTTGGAGTGTTTTACACTGCTCCTTCAATTGCTGTTCTTTCTTTGCTGAATCCTGTTCCAAAGCAGCTTTGGCAGTCTTCAATTCTTGAATCAATTTATTTTGGTTTCCAATTTGATTTCTGTTTGATATCAAGTCCTCCTGTGCTAGAGAAAGCTTCTCTTCTACAGACTTGTAAAAAGAATTTTTCCCCAAATTATTATATGCCATCTTTTAATAAATTTAGATAGCAACATAATAGTTAATATAAGCATTATGGAAAACAATACAGTCATGCATCATTTAACCATGAGGGCATGTTCTGGACATCCTTGTTAGCTAATTTTGTCATGTGAGCATCACAAAGTGCACATACACAAACCTAGATGGTACAGCTTACTCCACACCAAGGTAATGTGGTAGAGCCTATTGTTACATGGTAAAGCAAACATTGTTTATATAAAATAAATTTCTACTTTCCCTTAGTAAAAGTCAATTCTTTCTTTTAAGAATTGCTAAAAACCTGTTAAGCATGTTATTGCACTGAATATGGTAACACAATGTAAAGTACTTGTGTATCTAAACATCTGAAAACAGAAATGTTCCAGTAAAAATACCAGGCAATAGGAATTTCTCAGCTCCATTATAATCTTATTAAACACCTCAGTATATGCGGTCTGTTGCTAACTGAAACATCGCTATGCAGCAGCTGACTATACTATAAAAAGAGAATATTACACCTTTCAATACTGAATGCTTATCAAATCTTCAATATTGGCCAGGTAATGTGAAAAACTATCAAATAAGTAGGGACCATATCAAATATACTTAGATTACATATAATCTAAGTATATATAATATATAATCTAAGTAAAAATAAATGAAGACCTCGTGAGTGTGTGTATGTGTGTGTGTGTGTGTGTGTGTGAAGGGGGGAGAGAAAAGACTGGGGAGATACAAAATAACACAATTTTAAAAGAGTTAAATGCTACATTATGTACACATATACATTTTGTAGGATATATGAGGTCCTTAGACATATTAAAAACTTTGATAAATAAGAAGGTTTTTTGTCTTTAGGAAAAAAAAAAGAGAGAAAGTGTTTCATAGTTATTTGATCAGGTGAATCAAAAGAAAAATTCAAACATCTAAGGCTATATCCTGAGAGGAATACCAGTCCATCCTCTCAACTGCCTATGTGGTACAAATAGTTACTGTCAATTAACAGACCACAATCATTGACTATACTAAGACCCAAACGCTTTGAGAAGTTCAAGTTGAAGAAAGGGTAATCTCCCCCCCTCCAATTAGGTTTCATTTGGGGGAAGATGTGGTGATAGTTAAATAAAAGAAATGGCAGGAACTGTGCTACTCTCAGCTGCTTTTGCTGTCATACACCAGGGGCTGAGAACCAACTCCAAGATGCTCTTTCACCAGATCTAGAAACTGAGTTTTCTAACGTGGGTCATACAGTTTCTTTGAAAAGGCAGCAGACAATATAATTCAGGAAAAGATCTTTAGTGACTAGGATTATATATAATGAGTAAAAATACTAGGACTATACATAAGTAAAAATAAATGAGGACCTCATTTATCGGGATTCTTAAGGTTCCTAAAAAAGTTTACTCCTTATCAATAACCAAGTTCAGAATTCTTTCTTATATAAATTAAATTTTAATTTTTAATGACTGCCAGTCAGACAATAAACCCCTTAAGGCTCTTTACTAATCAGCCAGCTAACCACTAAGTGAGAAAGGTATAAGACAGTGCTTAATTTACAGGAATTGACTAGGTAGCCTGAAAAACAAAATAGGCATGTAACATGAAATCATATAGGGCAGTGAAACACTTGCTATGTGTCAAAAGCACCAGAAAACAATGAGTGTGAGACCCTTTGAGGAATGTGGTTCACAGAAGTCTCCAGAGTACATTTAGGAACTTACCTATATGTCATGAAGCATAAGAGGGACTTCACATGTAGACAATAAAATTTGCAAAACTAGTCCATTAAGTCTATTGCAACTAGAATAAGGCAATAGAGGGTCTAATCTAATACCAAGGAATACCAAGGTTTACCAGAGTCTGGAAAGCAATAGTACTCCAGAGAATTCCACAAAAATTCTAAAATGTCCACAAAAATTTGAAAATGGACATGGATTATAAAATCTTAAACTCATGGCCTGTAAAATTTGAAACCAGTGATTAGTTCTTTACAGTCAACCTCAAATTTGGAATGTTCTATGAGGTCCTTTTGAAGATGCTAAGACACATTGCTATCCCCTGCCTCTGAATATTCATCTATGTTATTCTGTGGCATATGGTCATGCATTTTAAATGTTCTTTTTATATTTCTTATAAACCATGTTATCTTATCTGCTCAGCTTCAGAAGCCCCCTTCTCCCATTCCATGATTTTATTGGAATTGTCTAAACCCATTCCTATATCCATACCCACTGCAATAGGAAATCCTTGAGTATAACAACTATCAACAGTAACACTGATCATGCCACTCACATTATAGTATCTCAGCAAAAGAGAGTTCCTGCAGTATTGTGGGGTGGCTATTTATTTTTACCTATTTAACAAAATTTCCCAATCTCCTTTCAAAATAAAACCTTTACAATTTTAGTTATTACTTTTTGTTGACGTATGATAAAATGACAGAAGAGAGAGTACTAAGTTGAAAAGATTTCAATTTAATCCTAAACTTACTACCCTAGAATTTCCCCTTTACTCAAGGTATAAAATTTACAATTAAATTCTACTTTTACCTTTCCTGGACAACCAAGAAATATATACAGCATAACTAATTTGAAATATGCAGTCAACAAACTTAAGTGTTTCATAAGTGATCCAGCAGCGTAAATCAGGCCAGGCTGTCTTCCATCTTACTGGTGTCCAAGTACACACTGTCATCCCACAGTGGTCAAGCAGCCTTAACTTAGATGGGTATCATGTCACACAAGGTTCTGAATCTTTCCCTTTTCTCTCTCTCTTATCTACAAGATCATATAACATCACTGAAGAAGAAAAATAATGGTTCATAATGATCTCATTCTGGTCTATAAGTATCATTTGTACTTCCCTAGGTATTTATCCTTTATTTTACATTAATTTCCTAAGTAGTTCATATACTTCTCATTTTAAAGGCATTAATACAGGATTTATAAATCTTTTGTTTAAAAAAAATTCTAGTAAAATGGTGATGAAAGAAAGAATAGAAGCTTTGAATAAGAACACAGATGTGACCATGTTTTATTATTGTACAGTGTTAGGCCTGCCCTTACCTATAGAAGCAAGCTTTAGAATAGAGATCTAGCCAAGGCCTCTTAGTTTAAAACGCTGTAGATGACTGGCCCTCTGTTTTCTTTTTGCTCATATTTACATTTGAATTATTCTTTCATGTATGAAATTATTAATATGAAATACAGATTTCAGATATAATAAAAAACATGGCTTATAATGAAAACTATTGATTAAGGAGATATAAGTCCCATTATTAGGTTATACTCTGGATAAATAATCTATCTATATGAAAAGAGTGATTTCTACAAGACTTTTACAACCATTAAGTTTCAAATCTTCTATCATTTCAATATCCTTCAAATTCAATCACTTTTCTCCATCCTTACTGCTACTACTAGCCCAAACAAGTAACAGCCCAAAAAGTATCTTGCACTTGGACTACTATAAAGCCTTCTCCCTAGTCTCTATATTTATCTTCCTTCCTCATTCTGCAGCCAATCATTTACCCAAAATACAAATCTATGCAATGTCTTCAGTGGTTCCTAATGCCTTTGGGTTAAGTCTAAAATCCCTCACAAATTTTCCCTGAATTACAACAGTGTTTTGAAGAAAAGAACAACAATTTAACACCACCTAAATGTTAAGTGATTTTTTTTTCTTATGCTTTCTTATTTTGATCTTTTGATCTCTCTTGCTCTTTCTGTCACATATAGGTACATATATGTATGTACTATTGGCAGTATGACAATTCTTTTACCCAATTTCTTATTCTTTGTGAAATCATGAATTATCATTTCTTCTCTCACTTTCCTTGTAGCCTACTATGCATTCAGCCCTTTTGTGTCATCTCTGTGTGGTTAATCTCTTCTATTCCTTCCTCATTAACTTTATTCCTAGTTCTAATCAATTCATTCCTGAAAGAGATATAACCTCTTAGCTAATTTCCCTACCACGACAACCCACTCCAAGTTAAGTTTCCAAAGTCTCTTTTCTTCATTTATTCTCTGCTTAGACTTTACTTCCCCCGCCCCACCACCAAATATAAAGTTCAATCATCTTTATTAGGCATCTAAGATACTTCACTATTTAAAGCCTACTTTTTTTTTAGTTGTAGATGGACACAATACCTTTATTTATCTTTATGTGGTACTGAGGATTGAACTAGTGTTTCATGCATGCTAGGCGAGCACTCTACTGCTGAGCCATAACCCCAGCTCTCAGATCCTACTTTTTAAAACCTAAATTCCACACATAAACCAGCACTTGAACAAGACAATTATATGTCCTGCCTGTTTATTCCCATTGTGGCACCTTTTCTCAAACTGTGCCTCTGAGTAAAATGACCTTTCTAGGATCCTGCATATTCAAATTCCACATATCCTGCAGGACCTAATCAAATCCTACCTCCTTTATAAAGTCTTCCCTACAAGAGCCTTGGAATAAAATATAAACATTATATATTTAAAACATTTTAACATTCTGTGATTTTTCAACAGAATTTTCCAGTAGTGCACTTTAAATTAAATAAACAAATCCCAAACATAGGATAGAAACAGAAAACATCATATTTCACCTTACCAAAAAACAAACAAAAAAAGAGAAAGAAAGAAAGAAAAAGAAAAAATAGAGAGGAAAAAAACTGACTGAAACTTCTGAGACAACACACATATTCCATTTCCCTTAGAGAATTGATACCTTAATATTATATAAAAATTGTTTACCTTTTTTCCATATCCTTTATTTTAATAAACATACACTTTATCAAATAATATAGTATTACCAAGGATAAAATTTCTATACCTTGTTAGATAATTAAGGTTAGGATTCATTTGAGCTCTGACTTCCTAATTTAATCATTGTGCATTTCAGTAATCTAGGGAAGTTGATAAATATACAAAACTAGAGTCAGAATTGCCTGACAAGCAAGAGCAAGATTGTCGGCATTTTTCCCAAGTGATTAACATTTAAAACTCATTAAATGATTTTTTAACAGCAGATCTTTGAAGTCATTTTCAAAGAAAAGCATAAAACACTTAGATACACTAATAGTGTACAAACTAACATGCTGAAATATTGTACTATGATAGATATAATCCACTTATTTATTTTGTTTATTTATTTATTTGGGGGCAGTAACAGGAATTAAGCCTAGGAGCACTTAGCCACTGAGCCACATCCCCAGCCCTTTTATATTTTTTATTTTGAAACAGGTTCTTGCTGAGTTGCTTAGGGCCTCGATAAATTGTTAAGGGTGGCTTTTAACTTTCGATCCTCCTGCCTCAGCCTCCCAAACCACAGGATTATAGTGTGCACCACCACACCTGCATAACTCATTTTTAAATGCTCACATATGGCCAGGTATAGTGGCACACGCCTGTAATTCCAGTGGTTCAGGAGGCTGAGGCAGGAGGATTGAGAGTTCAAAGCCAGCCTCAGCAAACAACTCAGGGAGAACCTGTCTCTAAATAAAATATAAAATAGGGCTGAGGATGTGGCTCAGTGGCCAAGTGCCCCTGAGTTCAATCTCTGGGATCCTACCCCCGCAAAAAAAAAAAAAAAAAATTAATTTTAAAGCATGCTAATCCAAATGTAGTAATTTAGTAGAAAACCATTATGATATTTCTCAAATATTAGCCTTCCCTTTCCCATTTGTGCTCAAATGAATCATTTAATGACTGTCTATAAACAAGTAACTGAGTTTCTAAGATATAATATAGTTTATTATACCTTAAGATCTTGTCTTGTGGCCAGAAGTTCAGATTCCTTCCCATAGAAATCAGATTGAAGTTGTTTTAGATTTTCTTGACATTTTTCGTAGGTGTTCTGTAACACTGATATTTTCTCTTTCTCTGCTGCAAGTTCCTGGGCTGCCTGTGCTGACTGCTGCTGTAGTTTATTCTCAAGCTCTGTCTGAAACATATAGTAGTTATTTGAAACAGTGTGCATATTAAAATTCATAAAATGAAATTCATACAACTAAGATTTCTAAAAATAGGCTAACTGCATTTGTGACCTAAAATTTTACTTCAATAAAAAGTAATTTACGGAACACTTCTAAAGTCAAACAATTACAAAATCCAACAAGTCCCAATTTTAAAAAATCAAAAAAGACACAGGCTGCGGTGTAGTGGTCCAGTGCATGCGTAGCATGTGGGAGGTCCTGGGTTTGATCCCCAGCACCACAAAAAAGTTAGGTAAATAAATAAACTTAAAAACCATAAAATGTAAAACCGATTAAACAAAGGAAAAATGGATTTAACTAAGAAGTAGTATCAGGTCTCAGAAGAAAGAGTAACAACTACATTCTGATGGAGGATATAATGCTGGATGCCTCAGATAATATATTTTAAGGTTAAGCTAAAAGAAACCTACATGAAAGAAATTAAGAAACCATTATTGGTGTTGTATTGAAGTTATGTTTTTTCTACTACTTGGAAATTCAAAAATAACTTAGGAAATTTCTGCAGGTCATCTTTATTAACATCAAAGCAGAAAAAAAATCTCATAAAGATCAAAACATTTCGACTTCTGGAAGAAGATGGCGGGGAGGGGAGTGCATTGCCCCCGTGTGCCGCGTCACTGTGTGGGACTATGACGAGTCAGGACTGCTAAAGGCTATCTTGTTAGGAATTTCCAGCAATAGTGGGGTGCTCCGGGACCTGGAGGAAGGATTTCCATCGCACGAGGATCGGCTACGGGGACTCAAACGCGAGAGATTTGTTGCACGGAGGGTAACACTGCTTATTCAGCAAATCGCCCCGTGGCTAGAGTCTGCAGCGCGCGCTGGGAAACGAGGAGACAGTGGCGCAGGGATACAGCGCTGCAGTTTCTGCCAGCCGTGCAAGCGCCGTACTCAGTGCTGAATTCTGTGTTCGAGACGGGGGAAGGAAGCGGTCCATCTCGGTTCTCCACACCGGTCAGACCACAGAGGAGGCCAGCGGCCAGCATCTTGGAGAGCTGACGTCACCATCCCTGTTTTCGACTGACCGCAGCTCATTCAGCCATAGAACAGGTAATTTCAGGCTGCCATTAGCCTGCGGCTTGCAGACAGATTACTCAGGCTCAGTGCCTGAGTGCTTCTTGGAGCCTGCTCTTATCAGAGCATACACCGAGCACGGAGCGGCCGAGTTCCGGCTTCCGGAGCTGCCCTGGCCCAGGGCTAAGGAGCCCGCGGAAACTGCTTCTTAGTCCGGGTCCTGCTGAGGACCGGTCAGGAATCACCCGTTGCTTTGGTTACCCGGCAAGGGGAACGAAATGCTGCCATTCGCATAGGATACCAACATGGCAGAGATCTGATGTCATCAGAAAGCGGCAGAGGAGAGAACTTCATCAATACCAGCGGCGACAGAAACAGTTGTCTCCTGGTAGGGAGGGTGAGGCACAGACACCCGAGTCTCTCTCGATTTGTCGACGAGCCAGAGGGGAGGAGCCGGGCAGCCGCCCGCGCCCGGAGCAGGCCCAGCGGCTCACCGGCGTGGTGGTCGAGGGACCCCAATTGGAGAGGGGGCGGAGCAGAGCCGCCACCCGCGCCCGCAAGGTGGGCAGACCCGCGACCCAGTGGTACACGGGCATGGTAGGAGGGGCAGGGCAGAGCCGCCGCCCGTGCCTGCAAGGTAATCAGACCTGCGACAGACTGGCGGGTCAGGCCCAGCGGCCTGCCAGCGTGGTACACACGTCACCCCAACTGGAGTAGAGGCAGAGCAGAGCCTTCGCCCGCGCCCGGATCAGGCCCCGCCGGTGTGGTGGTCACGTGACCCCAATTGGAGTGGGGGCGGAGCGGAACCGCCACCCGTGCCCGCAGGGTGAGCAGACCTGCGACCAACCTGCAGATCAGGCCCAGCGGTGGGCAGGCGTGGTAGGAGGGGCAGGGCAGAGCTGCCGCCCGCGCCTGCAAGGTAGGCAGACCTGCGACAGACCGGCGGATCAGGCCCAGGAGCCTGCCGGCGTGGTACACATGTCACCCCAATTGGAGTAGGGGCAGAGCAGAGTTGCCGCCCCTGACAGGAATAGGCCCAGCGACCTGACAGCGTGGTAGTCACGACACCCCAATTGGAGTAGGGGCAGAGCAGAGCCGCCACCCGTGCCCGCAAGGTAGGCAGACCTGCGACCGACCGGTGGAACAGACGCAGCGGCCGGCAGGGGTGGTAGGCACGTCACGCCAATTGGAGTAGGAACAGAACAGAGCCTTCGCCCGCGCCCGGAACAGGCTCAGCAGTCCGCGGGTGTGGTAGACAAGTCACACCAATTGGAGGGGGGGCAAAGCAGAGCCGCCGTCCGCGCCTGCAGGGTAGGCAGACCTGCAACCGACCGGTGGATCAGGCCCGGTGGCCTGCCAGCGTGGTACACTCGTCACCCCAATTGGAGTAGGGGCAGAACAGAGCCGCCGCCCGCGCCCGGAACAGGCCCAGTGACCTGCCGGCGTCGTAGTCACGACACTCCAATTGGAGTAAGGAGAGAGCAGAGCCGCCGCCCGCGCATGCAAGGTAGGCAGACCGCCGCCCGAACCTGCAAGGGAGACTTTTCAACTATACAAGAGCAATATAAATATATAGGGGAAAAAAACATTTCAAAAACACAACAGTTTCACCAAGCAGAAAGAAACACAAGCAGTATGAAAAGACAAGGAAAGAAAGGACCACAAGCAATGCAGGTCAACTCAACTTTAGAAGAGGTAACAGCTGCAGCAGATGAAATGTCAGATAAAGAATTCAGGATATACATGCTTCAGATGATCTGGAGTATCAAGGAAGACATTAGACAGCAAAATCAGACAATGAAAGATCACTTCGACAATGAATTACACAAACAAATCCAGGAAGCAAAGGATCAACTATACAGGGAGATAGAGGTTATAAAAAACAAACAAACAGAAATCCTAGAAATGCAGGAAGCAATAAACCAACTTAAAAACTCAATGGAGAATACTACCAGCAGAGTAGAACACTTAGAAGATAGAACATCAGACAATGAAGACAAAGTATTTCAACTGGAAAAGAACATAGACAGCTCAGCAAGACTGTTAAGAAACCATGAGCAGAACATCCAAGAAATAGGGGATAATATTAAGAGACCAAACTTAAGAGTCATTGGGATACAGGAAGGTACAGAACTCCAAACCAAAGGAATGAGCAATCTATTCAATAAAATAATACGAGAAAACTTCCCAGACTTGAAGAATGAGACAGATTCCCAAATCCTAGAAGCCTACAGGACGCCGAATGTGCAAAATCATAAGAGATCCACACCTAGACACATTATAATGAAGATGCCCAACATACAGAATAAGGAGAGAATTTTAAAAGCTACAAGAGAAAGGAAGCAGATTACATTTAGGGGTAAGCCAATCAGGATAACAGCTGATCTTTCAACACAGACTCTGAAAGCTAGAAGATCCTGGAATAACATATTTCAAACACTGAAAGAAAATGGGTTCCAACCAAGAATTGTGTATCCAGCGAAATTAAGCTTCAGGATGGAAGATGAAATTAAAACCTTCCATGATAAACAAAAGTTAAAAGAATTTGCAGCTAGAAAACCATCTTTTCAAAACATCCTCGGCAAAACATTACAGGAAGAGGAAATGGAAAATAACAATGAAAACCAACAGTGGGAGGTAGGACAGTAAAGGGGGGGAAATAATCAAAGAGGAAAACAAACCATGTTTAGTAACAGAAATAAACAAATATGGCTGGAAGAACAACCCATATCTCAATAATAACCCTAAATGTTAATGGCTTAAACTCACCAATTAAGAGACACAGGCTAGTAGAATGGATCACAAAACAAGACCCAACAATATGCTGCCTACAGGAGACACATTTGATAGGAAAAGACATACATAGGCTGAAGGTGAAAGGTTGGGAAAAATCATATCACTCATATGGACTTCAGAAACAAGCAGGAGTGTCCATACTCATATCAAATAAAATAGATTTCAAGCCAAAGTTAATCAAAAGGGATAAAGAGGGACACTACATACTGCTTAAGGGAACCATACACCAACAAGACATAACAATCATAAATATATATGCCCCAAACAATGGTGCAGCTATGTTCATCAAACAAACTCTTCTCAAGTTCAAGAGTCTAATAGACCACGGTACAATAATCATGGGAGACTTCAACACACCTCTCTCGCCACTGGACAGATCTTCCAAACAAAAGTTGAATAAGGAAACTATAGAACTCAATAACACAATTAATAACCTAGACTTAATTGACATATATAGAATATACCACCCAATATCAAGCAGTTACACTTTTTTCTCAGCAGCACATGGATCCTTCTCAAAAATAGATCATATATTATGTCACAGGGAAACTCTTAGACAATATAAAGGAGTAGAGATAATACCATGCATCTTATCTGATCATAATGGAATGAAACTGAAAATCAACGATAAAAGAAGGAAGGAAAAAGCATGCATCACTTGGAGAATGAACAATAGGTTACTGAATGATCAATGGGTTATAGAAGACATCAAGGAGGAAATTAAAAAATTCTTAGGGATTAATGAAAACACAGACACAACATATCGGAATCTATGGGACACATTGAAAGCAGTTCTAAGAGGAAAATTCATTGCTTGGAGTTCATTCCTTAAAAAAAGAAAAAACCAACAAATAAATGATCTCATACTTCATCTCAAAATCCTAGAAAAAGAAGAGCAAAACAACAGCAAAAGAAGTAGAAGGCAAGAAATAATTAAAATCAGAGCTGAAATTAATGAAATCGAAACAAAAGAAACAATTGAAAAAATTGACAAAACTAAAAGTTGGTTCTTTGAAAAATAAACAAAATCGACAGACCCTTAGCCATGCTAGCGAAAAGAAGAAGAGAGAGAACTCAAATTACTAGCATACGGGATGAAAAAGGCAATATCACAACAGACACTTCAGAAATACAGAAGATAATCAAAAATTATTTTGAATCCTTATACTCCAATAAATTAGAAGATAGTGAAGGCATCGATAAATTTCTTAAGTCATATGATCTGCCCAGATTGAGTCAGGAGGATATAGACAACCTAAACAGACCAATATCAATTGAGGAAATAGAAGAAACCATCAAAAGACTACCAACTAAGAAAAGCCCAGGACCGGATGGGTATACAGCAGAGTTTTACAAAACCTTTAAAGAGGAACTAATACCAATACTTTTCAAGCTACTTCGGGAAATAGAAAAAGAGGGAGAACTTCCAAATTCATTCTACGAGGCCAACATCACCCTGATACCTAAACCAGACAAAGACACTTCAAAGAAAGAAAACTACAGACCAATATCTCTAATGAACCTAGATGCAAAAATCCTCAATAAAATTCTGGCGAATAGATACAAAAACATATCAAAAAAAATGTGCACCATGATCAAGTAGGATTCATCCCTGGGATGCAAGGCTGGTTCAATATACGGAAATCAATAAATGTTATTCACCACATCAATAGACTTAAAAATAAGAACCATATGATCATCTCGATAGATGCGGAAAAAGCATTCGACAAAGTACAGCATCCCTTTATGTTCAAAACTCTAGAAAAACTACGGATAACAGGAACATACCTCAATATTGTAAAAGCAATTTATGCTAAGCCTCAGGCTAGCATCATTCTGAATGGAGAAAAATTGAAGGCATTCCCTCTAAAATCTGGAACAAGACAGGGATGCCCTCTCTCTCCACTTCTGTTCAACATAGTTTTCGAAACACTGGCCAGAGCAATTAGACAGACGAAAGAAATTAAAGGCATAAAAATAGGGAAAGAAGAACTTAAATTATCACTATTTGCAGATGACATGATTCTATACCTAGCAGACCCAAAAGGGTCTACAAAGAAACTATTAGAGCTAATAAATGAATTCAGCGAAGTGGCAGGATATAAAATCAACACGCATAAATCAAAGGCATTCCTGTATATCAGCGACAAATCCTCTGAAATGGAAATGAGGACAACCACTCCATTCAAAATATCTTCAAAAAAAAAATAAAATACTTGGGAATCAACCTAACAAAAGAGGTGAAAGACTTATACAATGAAAACTACAGAACCCTAAAGAGAGAAATAGAAGAAGATCTTAGAAGATGGAAAAATATACCCTGTTCATGGATAGGCAGAACTAACATCATCAAAATGGCGATATTACCAAAAGTTCTCTATAGGTTTAATGCAATCCCAATCAAAATCCCAACGGCATTTCTTGTAGAAATAGAGAAAGCAATCATGAAATTCATATGGAAAAATAAAAGACCCAGAATAGCAAAAACAATGCTAAGCAGGAAGTGTGAATCAGGCGGTATAGCGATACCAGACTTCAAACTATACTACAGAGCAATAGTAACAAAAACAGCATGGTACTGGTACCAAAACAGGCGGGTGGACCAATGGTACAGAATAGAGGACACAGAAACCAATCCACAAAACTACAACTATCTTATATTTGATAAAGGGGCTAAAAGCATGCAATGGAGGAAGGATAGCATCTTCAACAAATGGTGCTGGGAAAACTGGAAATCCATATGCAACAAAATGAAACTGAATCCCTTTCTCTCACCATGCACAAAAGTTAATTCAAAATGGATCAAGGAGCTTGATATCAAATCAGAGACACGCCGTCTGATAGAAGAAAAAGTTGGCTATGATCTACATACGGTGGGGTCGGGCTCCAAATTCCTCAACAGGACACCCATAGCACAAAAGTTAATAACTAGAATCAACAAATGGGACTTACTCAAACTAAAAAGTTTTTTCTCAGCAAAAGAAACAACAAGAGAGGTAAATAGGGAGCCTACACCCTGGGAACAAATCTTTACTCCTCACACTTCAGATAGAGCCCTAATATCCAGAGTATACAAAGAACTCAAAAAATTAGACAATAAGAAAACAAACAACCCAATCAACAAATGGGCCAAGGACCTGAACAGACACTTCTCAGAGGAGGACATACAGTCAATCAACAAGTACATGAAAAAATGCTCACCATCTCTAGCTGTCAGAGAAATGCAAATCAAAACCACCCTAAGATACCATCTCACTCCAGTAAGATTGGCAGCCATTATGAAGTCAAACAACAACAAGTGCTGGCGAGGATGTGAGGAAAAGGGTACACTTGTACATTGCTGGTGGGACTGCAAATTGGTGCAGCCAATTTGGAAAGCAGTATGGAGATTTCTTGGAAGGCTGGGAATGGAGCCACCATTTGACCCAGCTATTCCCCTTCTCGGTCTATTCCCTAAAGACCTAAAAAGAGCATACTACAGGGACACTGCTACATCGATGTTCATAGCAGCACAATTCACAATAGCAAGACTGTGGAACCAACCTAGATGCCCTTCAATAGATGAATGGATAAAAAAAAATGTGGCATTTATACACAATGGAGTATTACTCTGCATTAAAAAATGACAAAATCATAGAATTTGCAGGGAAATGGATGGCATTAGAGCAGATTATGCTAAGTGAAGCTAGCCAATCCCTAAAAAACAAATGCCAAATGTCTTCTTTGATATAAGGAGAGTAACTAAGAACAGAGTAGGGACGAAGAGCAGGAGAAGAAGATTAACATTAAACAGGGATGAGAGGTGGGAGGGAAAGGGAGAGAGAAGGGGAAATTGCATGGAAATGGAAGGAGACCCTCAGGGTTATACAAAATTTCATATAAGAGGAAGTGAGGGGAAAGGGGAAAATAATACAAGGGGGAGAAATGAATGACAGTAGAGGGGGTAGAGAGAGAAGAGGGGAGGGGGGATAGTAGAGGATAAGAAAGGCAGCAGAACACAACAGACACTAGTATGGCAATATGTAAATCAATGGATGTGTAACTGATGTAATTCTGCAATCTGTATATGGGGTAAAAATGGGAGTTCATAACCCACTTGAATCAAAGTGTGAAATATGATATATCAAGAAATTTGTAATGTTTTGAACAACCAACAATAAAAAATTAAAAAAAAAGATCAAAACATCTCTAAAATCAACTTCTTTTCAGTCTTTAAGAATATTTGGTAGACACTGAGTACAGTGACCCACACCTATAATCCCAGTGAGGTGACAGACTGAGGATGGCAAGTTTGAGGCCAACCTGAGCAACTTAGCAAGATACTGTCTAAAAAAGAGCTAAGTGTATAGCTGGATTCAATCCCTAGGGAAAAAAAAAGGACACAGATATGCACAACTTATGACAATTAAATTATATGTATAAAATGAAAAATAAGCACTTAAATAAATACACGACTTATCATAGAAGCAGAGAACAGTTGAGTGGTCACTAGAGGCTAGGAAAGATAAACAGGGGTACAGGAGGGAGGATAGAGATTGGACAGGCAGGAGGACTAAGTTCTAGTGTTCTATAGCACAGTAGGGCGACTATAATTTGCAACAATTTATTAAAAAACTAGAAGAAAGGAGTTTGAAGAAATGATAAATATTTAAGGAGACAGAAGTATTAATTTGATCATTTAAATATCATATTCATGTATGGAATCACCATATTGTACCCCATAATATGTATAGTTGTTATGTGTCAATTAAAAATTCTACAAAATATATATACTACTTTAACGAAATGGCTATTGAAGTCATCAGTGTTCCCCATGTTCTGAAATCCAATATTCTTATCTTTGTCCACATTTTACTTGACCTCTCTCTTAGCATTAATTGACAGAGTTAATTATATCCCCTTCTAAAAGCATTTTCTTCAACCTGGTTTCCAGAGGATCCTGTGTTTGGGGTTCTTTTACCTTACTGGTCATGCCTTCTCAAAATCTTTTACTCATCCCTTTTCTTCTGCTAGATCTCTATGTTGTTGAACCCCAAAGTTGTGGTCGTTGTGAAACATAACCCTTTGGAATTAAAAGCACCAAACTGTTATAATTTGCAAACTGAACTACCTGATACTAAGAATGGAGGCTGAGAGGCTGCCCCCACCCCAGGCCCTAATGGGCACTTGAGATGGCAACATACTTCTGATTAACACAGCCTAACTATATGAACATATGTAGAATTCCTGCCTTTAGTTTCCCTGTGCCTCCTTTCCTCTTTACAAAAGCTTTCTGTGCCTCTGAGTCCCTGAAGATGGAGATTTGAGGAAGAAAAAGTTCTCCTCTATATTCCGCAAGATTAGCTTTGAATAAAATCTATTTTCTCTTGGCAACCTGTCTTCTGAGTTATAGTGGAGCACAATGATCAATAAAGTTTTTCCTTCCCAGCTACAATTGGCTCTCTATTATTCTATGTATTCTCTCTCCTTTGACGATCTCAAAGAGACCCAAGTCTTTAAGTACCTTTTATTTATAAGTAACTACCAAAATTATGTTCCAGCTCTAACTCTCCATCTAAACTCTGGGCTCTTATATATAAGCACCTTCCTGACCTCTCCATCTGAATGATCCATAGATATCTATCTCAACTAGGACACTTGATTTCTCACAGCAACCCTACATATCCGAAGGCTGTGGCTGGGGCTGGAGCTGTAGCTCAGTGGCAGAGTGCTTGCCTTGCACGTGTGAGGCACTGGGTTTGATCCTCAGCACCACATTAAAAAATAAATAAACAAATAAAATAAAGGCATGCTGTCCATCTACAATTACAAAAAAAAAAAAAAAAAAAAAAAATTTTTTAAAGCTACTACCAACTATCCATGAACACAGACCCAAATATAGTTATCCCTGATTTCCCTTTCCATTACCTCTCATCATCTAATCTATCAGAAAGTCTCAATAACTCAACTTCTAAAACGTATTCCTAAACCATTCATTTCTAACACTTCAGTTCACATCATCTTTTACTATCTAGATTATTGCAAGTATTTCAGTGCTTTCCTCGCTTGCTCCTTTATTTCTATTCAGTCAAATCACATAACAAAAAACTCAATAAGCTAAATTTAAATTCAGATCTACCTAGCTCTAAAATTTATTGTACCATGATGCTACACTGATCCTCAACAAACACAAACTGTTTCAGCCTGACAAAGATTCTCCAGCTGGTTACTCTAAATTCCAAGTCTAACTTATGAAGACTATGAATCTAGCGCTCCCCAAAAGTTCAAAAGGCTGCTGCCCTCCTCAAAGTTAAGAAATAGATTCCTTATTCTAGCACTCATGTACTAATATAAAAGTCAATATATTTAATTCAAAAATCAGAAAGAAATTTTATCTAATAACTTAATGAAAACAAAAACATGTTAAAATAGCTATATTTTTTTAAAAAATTCACTGTTATAATGCTATAAAAACAAACTTCTAACAAAAAAAGAAAAAAAAAACTTCTCAGGAAGTACTTAGGAATATGAAGCTAGAAGATTTTGAAAAACAAAAAAGACCTAAGATATCTAAGATGCAATAAATATGCACACTGTGGTAATTACACCCTGACTTCTGATTACCTGTTATAATAAAATTTGTCTACTCTTGCTTATATTACTGGAAAACTATTCTGTTGTAAAGTTCCATAAGAGCTACAAAAACACTGATCAACATAAAATGGAAAAATCACAGTTTTTAAATTTGGATTCTTTTTACTCTAACAGTATGACAGCCAACTCTTAATGGCATGACATTTTGTTTATTCTCCATCGTAGGGAGTCTATGTCTCTCTTCTCCAAGACCAATTCATATATATAAGACACAGGGGAAAGCTCTAAGTACTAAGACATATTTAAGAATGAAAAAGAGGTGCTTAACAATAAATTGTGCATTTCTTATTGGAAATGGAAACCATTATGAAATTATTTAAAATATCAAATATGCCATGTGAAATCTCATACTACTGATTTTTCTTCTTTATTACTTTTTCTTAATAAAGATGATTTGTTTTGAATTCCCTTAAATTTTTCTTATACGCTAGAAATGTGACTTACGTAATTGCATTGACATTAATTGGTAGTTATGTTATTTTACAAAAAGGCAGTTTCATGTCTATCAGACAAGTGATTAGTACCAGAATTTAAAGGAGGAATTATCTGATAACATGGTTATGGTGAATGGAAATCCAGACTTACAGATTTACTCATATAATCAAATGTAATAACTTAGAAAAATTGGAGCATATATCAACTTTCCTGTGCTGCAACTCATCTGTATTAATCATGTTATCTTAGTTGCCTACTTCCTACAAAAGTAAACAAATTTCTTATCAATACCTTCTGTGAATGAGCAATTTTAACTTCTCCTTGAAGTGCTTCAATTTTCTTTTTCTTTTGTTCAGTTGATTGCTTTAGTTCGTTTATGTTCCCCTGAAGCTGCTGCTCCTCTTTTTCCTTTTGTTTTAAAGTATTTTGAGCCTGTATGACTTCTCCCTTAGTAGAATTCAGTTCCAATTTCAACTGATGAGAAGTCTAGAAGAAAATGAAATATCTGATATTCATTTATTCATTAAAACACATTTACTGAGTTCTTACTACATGCTGTACATTCCTCTAGGTAGAAACTACTGAGTCTGTTGGCCACAAATAATTAGTAATTAACAAAAGAGAACTATCCCTGCCTTCATGTTGTTTTTACAACTGACGCTTTTCACTTAGACGGCATGTAAGATTAATTTTCTTTAATTCTGTCTATTTTGTTTGATGAAACTAAAATGTATTTTTAACAATTATTTCAGTATCTATCTAATGATATTAAATTAAACTGTACAACAGTTCTTTAGAGACCTGGGGCATATTTTGCTACTACTTTGTTTTTATAATCCACTAGGATGTTTCTGTTCAAAATTAGATATTATGTAGAAGTCATCCTGAAGATCTTGTGCAGTCAAGCTGAGCTATTACTATTTCCTACTTTTCCAGACACAGCTGTATTTTCATGTTTTACGCATACTTTTTTAAGAACCAGGAATCACCTTTGGGCATTTAGCCATATTCAAAGTTACTTTTGAAAAAGTTTCAGTGCTATATACAGATGCCTCAGTTTATTTCCAGTGTAGAGCCTAATATTTTTGTTCAAAACAGAAATCAGTATAACAATAAGGATTATATAGTGATTACCAATAATAAAACAATAACTAAAATATGAACACTTTGTTATAATCAGCATTCTCTGTACTTCAAATATATTAACCCATTTATCTTTTTAAATTTTTTTATTTGCTCTAATTAGTTATAACATGACAGTAGAATGCATTTTGACACATCATACTTAAATGGAGTATAACTTCTCATTCTTCTGATTGTACATGATGTAGAGTTACATAGGTCATGTAATCATATATGCACAGAAAGTAATAATGTCTGATTCATTCTACTATTATTCCTACCCCCAGAGCCCCTGGCCTCCCTTCACTCCCCTTTGTTTAATTCAAAGTACCTCTATTCTCTGCCCTCCCCCACTTACTGTGAATTAGCATCCGAATATCAGAGGATACACTTGGCCTTTGGTCCTTTGGGATTGGCTTATTTCACTTAGCATAATATTCTCAAGTTCCATTCATTTACTGTAACCCATTTATTTTTAACAATAACTTCATGACATAGATTTTATTATATTTGGCCCCACTTTATTATTAAGGAAAGTGCAGTTTCATTCTCTAAGTTGTCAAACATGAAAAAATGGCATAGCTAATAAATGGCATAGCCTGGATATAAATTTGGACAATTTTGATTCACAGTTTAGACACAAAACCACTATTACTTCACCACTTACATGGCTAGCAATCTATAAAGCAAATATCTTCTATCAATTAAAAAACAAAATACAATAATATCACACATTCGTCAGGACCACAAATTATCAAATCAGATTTTCTAGAAAGCTGCATACTTGACTCCAGCTGCTAAAAGTTATTTCTTCAAAGAGTAACAACTAAACTTTATGCCCATTTATTTACTCATTTTCTTGTGTGTTTAGCTAGAGAACAACAGAAGCATTAACCATAGAAATATCTCTTGACCATTACCTAATCATTATCAATATATCATTAATATGAATTTTCATGAAACAAATACTTCTTAAAAAGTCATTTCTATGGAAAGTCTATTAAGATTTTTTTTAGCCACAATAATGTTTCTTAACCTAAATTATCTAACTATAACTATCATTAATTGACCCAATTTTCTACTTTTATGAATTACATTTCTTTATTTTGGTCTCTTATTTTAAACTAGCTTAAATTTTTTCAGTGGTATGTAGAACACAAATATTAATTTTAAAATTTACCTCCTTCTCCTTTTCAAGTGACTTTTTCAATTCATTTTGTTCCTTTAGTGTGCTTTCTGTTTGTACTTGAAGTTGATGTTTTAATTCGTTGCAAGTTTTTTCCTAAAAAGGGAGAAACTATATTACACAGAAAATATTTGTAATGACCTTAAATAGTCTGTTTTATAAGCTTAGTAAGATACATATAAGAAAGTAACCTAAAAGCATGGGACAGGCTTATCCATTCCCATGATAAAAACAGGTGAATATAATAGGAGTAAAGGGGAAGAAACAACATGCTTAGAGTTTCTAGCAGCAACTAATAGTCACAATAAAATAATTCAGAGAATATTTTAGAACACTTTGGAAACCACATTTTACAATGCTTATAATTAGTTTTTCCATTTTTAAAGTAGAACAATGTGTTTTAAGAAAATGGAAACAAGAAAGTTTTAAAAATAAAATGTTAAACCAATAGAATAAGAAATAATCACATGGGATGGGAGATATAGTCAACAGTAAATTAAGCAAAAAAAAAAAAAAAAAAGTACATTTAAAATAAGATATCACTTTTACCTAAGAAAATAAATGTAAACAACTAACCAAATCTAATATGGCAGCTTTTCCTTTCTGATTCTCCTTTTCAAATTCACTTTTGGAGTTTTTCAAAGAATCAGAAACTTTTGATAATTTCTCTTTCACTGTAGAAAGCTCTGTCATTAGAGTTTCTTTCTCCATCTTCACTTCTTTCAATTCTGTTACTGTTGCTTGAATTCTGTTATTTAAATCCTTGTGCTGCATCTTTGCATCTTGATTTAACTTTTCAATTTCTTGTTTCAGGATCATTTTTTCTTCTTCTTTCTTGGTAATCATTTGCTTAATATTTTCAAGGGCTTCAGATTTTTTCTGTAGATCCAATTTTGTAGTGGATACACTAGACATTTAAGAAAAAATTTTTTTTTAAATAATGCATACTGCACTCTTCAAACTTAATCATAAATAATTACTGAGCTCTTAAGTTTTCTTGTATATAGTTCATAAGTAAAAACAATTTAATTTCATAAAATTGCAACTGAAAAATACCTTAAAACATCTGACCAAATCATTTAGCAGATGTAGAAGACTTCCCCTAGTTAAATAACTAAGTAGTAAAATCAAAACCCTTTAAGCCTCCTGACTTAATCCAGTCTTGTCTACCACAATAGAGCCTCAAAGCAAACTGCATATTGCAACTTTATAGGGTTTACAAAAACAGAAAGGTTTTCCATGCAGCCTAAAGCACCTAATTCAGTGTGTCAGTTCCTAAGCACATAGGAAAATTTGCCTCCTTTCTTGAAAACATAAAATATAAGATGTGTTTGATAGGTCTTAAACATCAAAATAGTTATTACAGAGAAAAAAATAAAAGAAATATTTTATTTCAAAAACAGAAAACAAATGACTTATTTAACCCTACATACAACCTGGCTGATTAACATGAGTGATTTGTTATCATTTGTCCTCTAATATAGCCTTTTTATACCAGAATGAATAAGCTACAAGAATGAATCAGTGAAGATATAAACTACAGCCTTTTATGTAAACTAAAAAGACATGAAATCATGCATATTACACATTAAAAAACACATACACATTAAAAATCAACCATTTTAAAAGTCAAAACTAGATGCAAAATAAAAATTTCTAGAAAGCATACTCTTTCCAATGTAATTAGTATAAATTTAAAACTAGCATAAATTCAGTAATATGCTAAAGTAAAGTTGTTTAAAGACATACTAGTCACATATTTCAAGTTGGGTATTAATATAATAATAGAACTGTATTTGTATCTTGAAACTTGCTAACTTTTAGTCTCAGAAATATGCTTTTACTCTCTTAAAAAAAAAAAAAAAAAAAAAAAAAAAACAACCCTAGAAAAGATGGTGAAAGTTATCAGGTTCATAGGACACAGTAACTCCCTGATATTTAAAGGTCTAAACAGAAAAGGCATTAAACTCTTATTATACCATTTAACACATCATGTCTTATCGTCCCATATATGACACCAATAAAAGCTTAAATTGAGCAAATTTACAGTTGTCCTATTAAATTTTACAGGTTTTTTAAGTGTACATCAGAGTAGTATGCTGGCTTGATCTACAGCACCAAAAAAAAAAATCTGAAAACAACCCTAAAATTAGGATTACATATACTTATTTACTATGCCATATAACTTTCCCCCAAATAATTAGAAATCATAAGATTATCCAGCCCAAAAAAGGCAAAACAGAAATAAAGCCTTACATAGTCACTGTAAAACTTTTTTATAAAAAATAAGTAATAGTCAAAGTTATAAATAAATAAATACACAATTCATAGTCAGAAATTTTAACATGCCTTACTCAAAAATTAACAGAATGGGGGGAGGAGGGACGACTATTAAGGATACAGAACAACAACATTACCAACTATCTCATTTAATTGCTACTTATAAAACACTATACCTAACAATATATATGTCCACATAGAAAATTACCTAAGATAAGCCATACATTGGGCCTTATTATAAGACTTAATTTCAAAAGTTTAAATTTTACCAAGCATATATTCTGCAACAATTGAATTAGAAATCAATAACAACAACATATCTGGAAAAGCTCCAAACAGAACAACAACTGCAAAAAAGTCCCAAAACTTTGGAAAGTAAGCAATATATCAAAAAAGAAATGTAGAAAATACATAAAACTTCAGAGTAGCAAAAATACATTGTAAGATGAGTACTGGCATTAATTAGAACAAATTTTTTTAAAGTTGATTTAAAAAAAAAAGATGAGTGTTGGAGGAAAGGATTAAGTGCCCAAATATAGGTGAGCCCTGGGAAAGTGGAACTTGGTGGCTAAGCCCTGTGCTTTTTGGTGGGGTTTAGTCAAACCCCAGAAGTGTTTACATTAAATAAGAACAGAAAGGACCCCAGTTTCCTTTCCTGTGTAGTATTATAAAAATATAAGACCCTAGAGAAGGAATATTTGCATAAAATATAAAGGTGATAAAGATCTCAGTCTTCAAGGTTTTCCTACCTTGATATGATGTGGGAGTCTATGAGTGATTTCTGAAATATGAGATTAGGACAAAAAAAGAAATGGAAATGGAAAGATTAATGGGCCTGCTGGGGCCTTGAGGAAGAACATAAGAAGCAACTCAGAGGTTATCTTAGTAGACTAATGATTGAAATGATGATGAACCACTCAGTAAGTAACATAAAGGAGCAGATATGCTCCCCAAATACCCAGGCACTAGAAATTATACTTAAGGCAAAACATACCTCTATATCCTCCAACTGAAATTATCAGAACCTGATTTACTAGATATGAGAACAAAAAAGGTTCCCTACTACATCTCAATCCCATGAAAGCGTGAAACAACTTAATCATCATCGACTCTGATGGGTTTGTTTCATCTCCCTGAAAGACATTTTTCCCTGGCTCTTCATCTCCACTTTTACTATTGGAAAGATCAACAGCCCTCAAACATTTGACACTATTCAAGTCCATCAACTCAGACAGACAGGCCTATTTGGAGTTTAAAGACAAATTCAACTTAAATATGACTAGTTACAAGCTCTCCCATGAAAACATTCAAATGAATGGGGCAAAACTGATTTTTATCCATCAAAATTCTGGTGAATAATATGTTCACTGAAGATCTGATGACATGACCAAACTCAACATTAACATCAAGGAAGACAAGCTGAGCAAAAGACTAATTCTACCTTGTAGTGAAGGAATGATACCACAATTCAGCACTTTTATGGCTATATGGGATGTTCCCAGAACCACACACCCACTTCAGCCCCCAGAA
This sequence comes from Marmota flaviventris, assembly GCF_047511675.1. Taxonomy (NCBI): domain Eukaryota; kingdom Metazoa; phylum Chordata; class Mammalia; order Rodentia; family Sciuridae; genus Marmota; species Marmota flaviventris. The sequence goes on along the minus strand of NC_092500.1, from coordinate 27,299,142 downwards.
AGAGCTGAAATTTCATCTAACAATTATTATAGATCCTAATACAGTCTAAACTAATCTCCCCTGATACTTATTGCTGCCATAAGCCCATTGACCACATTAGTGCAAATTATTTAAAAAAAGGCATCATTCAAGATAATTTCTTCCATGTTGAAAAACTGTCATACTAATTTTATTAGAATAAGACATGGAACTGCAGAAATCTGACATCTAACATTGAGAAATAAAAAGGTTGGAGGAGCTGAAAAGAAGAAAGAGACACTACAAAATGTGGACAAGCGATAGGAAAACTTTCATATTAAAAAGCTATTTTTTACAAAAAGGGAAAGCACTTGACCCATGCCTTCCCTACAAAAGTAACATGAGGGCAATGGATGAACACTGCCAAAACTGGTGCAAACTGTGTAACTCTGGCTCTAGTCCAGCCCTTAGCAACCATCTCTCTATAAATACTGACATCCATAGCAAGGGGTTGCTGTCTCCTCCTCTCCAGCTGACCCTCATTCTCCCTTGAAAGTGTAACTTTGTTTTTCCCCCAAAGCTTCTTACCCTTGAGAGAGCCCACTCTCTTGAGTGTGTCTCAAAATAAACCTTTGGGTCTCAAAAAAGGTGTATGAGGGAGGGGCAGCCTTAACCTAAAGTAAGTCAAAGGAAAGCATAATAGAGGAGAAATAAATGTAATAAAAATTAATAAATAAAAATAAAATCAATTATATCTAATAATTCTAGTGATATATCCAGTAAAGATCTCATAGCGTGACCAAAATCAACATTAACATAACTTTTTTATAAAAGTCTGATAAAAGTGACAAATCTCTAATTAAATTGATCAAGAAAAAAAGAGAAATTACTACTATTAAGAATGAAAAAAAGGGATATTATTATACATCTTACAGGCATTAAAAATAGACTACTATACCAATAAATGTGAAGTTTGAATGAAATGGACAAATTCTTTGAAAGATGCAAATAACCAAAAGTGTCTCAAGAAAAATAAATAAATTTTAAATTCAGAATAGCCCTCTATTCATTGAATAAATTGAATCCCCAATTTCAAACCCAGCTGGTTAATTAGTGAATTCTACCAAACATTTATGAAATAAATAATGCCCACCTCAAATAATTCTCTCAGAAAGTTTGGGAGGAAGGAATACTTCTTAATTCCTTTTTATGATTAGTATAACTATAATACCAAAACCTGATAATGATATTTTAAAAAATATTACAAACTAATAGGCATCATGAATGCATGAAAAATTCTTAACAAAGTACAGTTGTCTTTTACTATCCATTGAAATTGGTTTCAGGCTCCCTTTCAAAATACTAAAATTTGCAGTTGCTCAAGTTCTTTATATGTAAAGTGGTATAGTATTTGCATATAACCTATGCACATCTTCCAGTATACTTTACCTTCAGATGGCTTAAAATAGGTAATATCATGTAAAGACTATGTAAATAGTTGTTATGTTTATTGTTTAGAGAATAATGACAAGGTGGAAACAGTCTGTACATGTTCAACACAGATAAAACTTTTTTCTCTGAATATTTTCAATTCTCAGTTAAATATACAGAAGTGGAACCTACAGATATGGAGGACCAACTGTTTTATCAATCAAAAAACAATATATTGAAAGGATAATACAGCATGGTCAATGGAATTTATTCCAGAAAAACAAGATTGGTTTAATATGAGGAAATCAATTCACTAAAGAGAATAAAGAAGAAACATTATATAATCATACGAATAGACGCAGGAAAAAAAGTTAATAGAACACAGGCATAATTTTTTAAAAAGTTTAAGCAAAAATAGATATACAAAGGAATGTTTATAAAAGGAATGTACAGAATACCAATAGCTAACCTCAAACTTGGTAAAACACTATTTCCTAAGATTGTAACATTGCAGGAATGTCTGTTATTACAATTTATATTCAAAATTGTACTGGAAGTCCCAGCCAACAGTAAATCAAGAAAAAGACTTTATTTAAAAAAAAAAAAAAAAGCAGGAAGGAAGAAGGCAAATTATCTCTATTCACAGGTAGCAACATTTTTCTAGTTTAAAAAAAAAAAAAAAATCTCTCTTGGTGTGGTAGAGCAGGCCTGTAATCCCAGTGGCTCATGAGGATGAGAAGCAGGAGGATAGCAAGTTCAAAGCCAGCCTCAGTAAGTGAGGCCCTAAGCAATTTAGCTAGGCCCTATCTCTAAAATATAAAAAGGGCTGGAGATGTGGCTCAGTACTCAAGCGCTCCTGAGTTCAATTCCTGGTAGCAAAACAAAACAAAAAACAATTCAAGGAGTCTACAAAATAATGAATAAAACTATAAAGTAAATTTAACAAGGTTAAAGGATGGACATTTAGTCTATTAAAAAATGCATTTTATAGTAGCCACAAGCAAGTATGAAACTAATTTTTTTTTTAAATTAATTTAATTTAAAATAACACTGAAAAATACATAAACCTCAGTAATAAATTTAACAAAAGATGTGCAAGATCCCTTTTAAAAAAATACTACCAAGAGAAATTAAAAATAGTAGATAAATATATAACATCTTTGTGAATTAGAATATTCAGTATTGTTAAAATGTCAATTCTCCCCCAAATTGACTTATAGTTTCAGTGCAATGCCAATCAAAACCCAACAGCTTTATTTATAGAAATGGATGAGTTAATATGAAAATTTATATGGAAAACCAATGAAGAAGAGTCAAGACAATCATTAGAAGGAATACAGATAAATAACTGATATGAGATTTACCATAAAACTAAAAAAAAAAAGTAGATTATCAACATAGAATGGTACTATTGGTGTCAATATACATAGAGACACATAGATTAGCAGATCAGCAGAAAAGAATAAAGGCCACAAATGTAAGACAAATTGCTTTTGACAAAGATGACAAATCACTTAATAGGTGGAAAGTTTTTTTTATTTTTATTTTTTCCAACAAACAGTACTTGAACAATTTAATAATATATGGGGGAAAAAGTTATCCTGGATTCCTTCCCTTAGATCTTCATACAAAAATAAATTTAAGGTAGATCCCTGACCTAAATGTAAAGACAAAAACTATAAAACTTCTAAAATAAATAAATAAAACTAGGACAATTTTTCATAAATTCTAGGGATGAGCAAATGTTTCTTATAACACAAACATAAAAAATAAAAGAAAAAATGACAAATTGAATTTAACCAAAATTTTATACTTCTATTCTTTGAAAGATACCATATTTAAAATAACAACAACAAAAAGAACTAAAGATAAGCCAATGACTAGGAGAAAATGCTTTATTATATACCCATCTGTTTGTCAAAAGATTTGCATTTCAAATATACAAATAACTCCAAGGAAAGAAGTTGGAGAAGGGGCACCAAAATACAGAAAGAAATATTTCTGGTCTTCTGTAGCACAGTAGGGTAACTGGTTATAATGATTTATAATATATTTCAAAATAACAGAAATATATGAAAGTTCCCAACACATATAAATGTTTTAATATGAGGACATGGAAGTGCTTATTACTCTGATCTGTTCATACACATTGTATGCATGTATGGAATTATCACAATGCACCTCATAAAGATGTACAGCTATTATGTCTCAATAAAAATATTAATAATAAAAAAGAACTCCAAGAAGTCAATAACAAAAAGACCCTAATAGGAAAATTTAAATAGCTAAAATAATTTAACAGACAAGTTAAAACATTTGAAAGGCTATTAAGAGCCTCATAAGAGAAATACATGCCTGTAATCCCAGAGGCTTGGGAGGCTGAGGCAAGTTCAAAGCTAGCTTCAGCAACTTAGTGAGGCCCAAAGCAACTTAGCAAGACCCTGTCTCAAAATTTAAAAAAGAAATAAATAAAACAGAAAGGGCTGGCAATGTGGCTCAGTGATTAAGTATTCCTGATTTCAATCCCTGGTACACACACAACACAAAAATCCACAATGAGATCCCATTTCACACTCAGCAGATGGCCAAAATTAATAGAACTAATAATACCAAATATCAGTAAGGATATGAAGCAACTGCAACATTCCTAGTAGGAGTATAAAATGGTACAACCACTTTGGGAAAACTTTTGGCAATTTTATATACTTTTAAAACACACTTTCCCTACCATGACCCAGCAGTTTCACAAAAATTACTTTTATGAGAATATTTATAGCATCTTTCTTCATAATAGCTAAAAACTAGAAACAATTCCAAAATACCTATTACCAAGAAAATAAACAAATTATAGTAGTTAGTGGAATAACAGTAACAAATAAAAAGAATGAATTCATTCGACTACATGGGTGAATTTTAAAAAGCAGAACACTAAGTAAAAAAGAGCCAGTCACAAAAAGAATATACTATATGATCGTACTTATATGAAATTCAAAAACAAAATTAATCTATAGAGACTAAAATAGAACTGTGATTTTCTACAGAGAAAATGTAAGGTATTGACTAGAAGTGAAGCCAGATTTAAAGACAGGGAGTTAGTGTAGCTAGGAAATCTGATAGAGAAAATGGAGCCCATTTGAGTCCAGGAAATTGGAAACAGCCCCTGGGAGAATGGAATGTTCACGTCTCCAAAACCCTTTGATACTACCCCTCCCCAAAAAAGTCGTTAATTAAGCAACTCCTGAGCAGACAAGGAGCTGCTAATCAATGCCCCCTGGGCTGCCACTCCCCTTCTGCCTGGCACTCCACTTAGGGCTTTCCAGCCCACAGGCTCACCCCTTGGCCATATCCCCCCAGTCATTATGCAGGATGGGGGAAATGAACGAGACACAGGAGAGGAATGCAGGAGAACAAGGGAAACTTTAGACATATAAAAGGGACAGGACTGCTTCATCCCAGGGATTCTGCCTTTGGATCCCCTTCTTCCACCCAGGAGAAGTCTGTTTTACTATCCTTTAATAAAGCTTCTTACTTTCTCCTCTACTCTTGCCTGGGAAGGCTTCTCTGGTATTATACTTCAACATTTGAGGAAGCAGGACTCAAGGTAACTGGTAACCACAGGAGGTATCAGAGGATATATGAAGAAACTTCAGAGTGATAAAAGTGTTTCATATTGGGGTGGATTGGAGGAAGCACAGTTACACAGAGCACACATTTATTAAAACTCAAAATTGTATATGTAAAAATCTGTGTGTTTAAGTGTGTACATTTTACCTCAATAATAAAATTTAAAAGAATGTGGGCTGATTCTGGTCTTTCCCTTATGCTCAATAACATTATGTCTCAATAAAAATCTGCCAAAATGCATCACAAAGCTAAAAGAAAATCATTTATTATAAGAAATGATCCATTCCTTAACTTGGCACAGTACTTCAAAGCAGAAACCTCACTGCTCTTGGGTGGTGCACATAACTATCCCTATATTTTAAACTTTGATATTAGTATATTCAAACTGACAAGAACTCAAAACAATTGCTCAATAAAAATAGGTATCATGTTATCATTGAAAAGAGACTATCTGGCACAAATTTTATAAAATTAAGTTTTTAGCCCTTTTTTTAGTGACATTAACTTTAACCACATCATGATGGTTTAATTTTTCTTTCACATTAACATCAATTTGTGGTTCTGGGGATTGAACCCAGGGCATTATGCATGCAAAGCAAGCGCTCTACCAACTATATCCCCAGCCCCAGCAAAATTGAAATCTTAAGGAAATTTTAATATTTAATTTATAATCCTCTTCTCTCCCTTAATTTATAAATAGGGGCTTTAACTTACATTTCTTTCTCTGCTTCAAGTTGTTTACTCAATTCTATAGTTCTAAGCTCCAAATCTGTGTTCAGCTGCCTTTGCTGTTGAAGATCATGCAAAGCTTGCTCCTTGCTTGCTTTAACATCAAGAGTATCAGCTTCTAGTTTCTATGGAAGAGGAAGAAATACAGCAGTCACTTTAATGTTGAAAATTATCAATCTACTATTACTGTAATATTTTGCTTATATTCAAATTGGTATTGACATAACACACAAAAATATTACAATAAACATTCTGAAACCATTACTGAGTAAGGAGTTAATTTATTTTAGAATCTTTTTTAGGATCTAGTGTATACTTTATACATAATAAGCACTTACTAAGTGTTTACTTTTAAAATCAATTCTGAAGAAGAGAACAAACTTAAACATTTATTACTAGAGTAAAAGTGGTTAACATAAATTGAAAAAAATTCACTAACAGGTCACTTTAAATACATTCTCTTAATAGTCATAGTTTAAAACACTGAAATAATTATATGATATTTAAAATTAAAATGGAGTTGTCATATAGTCCTCCTCATTAACACCCACTGACCCAAAATATAAAGCCAATTTAGTTCATGATTTTGCTTTATTATCTCTTGACTTAGATATTATTGTTCTTCAGAATGTAATATGCATCTCATCATACACATATAATCACATGTGTATTTTTACAAATTTACAAAATAAAACACTAAACACAAGTTTGGATATCTATAGTACTACATTTCTTACATAGTCATAATAATTTTGCAAACTTAAATATTTTATAAACTGATTGGTACCTTTGGCTCTTAATGCCTGTATTAAAATATTCACAAAAGATCTTCAATGTCATAAATTAATTCTACAGCAATGTTTATGTGAAACATACAGAATACCTCCTAAACTAATAACAAAATGTCAACGAGCTGATGATCACAACAGACACTCTCAGTTCTAAATAACAACTATTTTTTAAAAGGTATCCAAATAGAATTATTAGATACTTTTCAGTAAAATTGTATTTCCATTCTTTTCAACCATAACTAAAGTGATGTGCTATTACTACTATCATTGGTCATAAAGAAAAGAAAAAGGAACAAAAGAACCCACAAACAGAATTATAAATATCATTTCCTCACATATATCATATCCATATCTTGTGATTCTATAATCACATACACAATTCACCTGATTATGGAAGTAGAAGTAATATATATATATATATATATATATATATATATATATATATATATGTGTGTGTGTGTGTACAGACACACATACATACACATGCCCATATAGAGTGTAACTTGAGAAATTTTTGTTTAACTGATAATAGTTCTAGTTTAAAAGACAAAAGACTCAGATCAAATCCTTCTTTGATATGTCCAATGACTTCATCTCTTAGTAAATCAACACCTTCACTTGGTATTGTGTTAAAGATTCATTTTAGCATGGCTTTCATGTATGATTAGATTAGAAGCAAAATCCAAAGTTTATAAATGCAAAGTTAAAAAGGAAAAAAAGTCTACCATATCTGAAATATTATATTAGAGTAGGAAAGGAAAATGGAAAAATGAAGGTATAAAAGAAACTTTACAACAACCAAATTTGATAAATTCCTTATAATTATACAGTAGATCCCTGTATTATCCCTGTTGGTTATTTCTCAGAAATAGTTAATACTTTATAAGGAAATCAGTATGTATATTAATTGTCACTTATAAAAGCCACCCACTAATAAAGGAATTAAAAATAAAGATGGAAATGAATTTATGAATGTCAAAATGAATCCCATTATTATGTATAACTATAATATATTAATAAAAATACATGCCAAAACACAAAAAAATAAAAGATGGAATTCAAAATTAAAACATGAAAAATTATAATTTTTTGAAATTATATACCACAACTTCACCTTTCTTTCTTAAATAAAAATCTTTGATTCCATGTAGGTCATAAGATTCCAACACCACTGAGTGGAAAATACGACTAAATTCAACTTCTTTTATACATACCTTAATTTGGCCTTCTAGCTCTTCAATTTTTTGTTCTAAAGAGAGATGTTTCTCTTTATATTCTTTAAGATGACTTTCCAGCTGAATGCAGTGTTCTTGCTTATCCTGTAACTTTATAGTGACCTGATCCAACTGAGAGGTGATCTTATTCAACTCCTACAGAGAAGCACAATTGATGAAAACTTTGGTAAGGTTTACTACATTGTATTGCCCAGATATTCAGTCAAATCAAAATTGAAAACTAATTTTATTGAAGAAAAATCTGGAGTCAGATTCCAGATAACAATTTAACAGAAGCTATCTTGATCCACCAATATAAAGGACCTGAATGGAATGTGCATAGCGTGAGATACTTTATATATAACAGTTAAATAACTTTTTGTTGTTTGATTGTGGTTCTGGGGATACAAAATAGGACTTTTCCATGCTAGGCAAGCATTCTACCACTGAGTACACAGCCAGCCCTGTGAAATAACCTTCTGATATTTTTGTAGAAAGTGATCTTAGGAGCTAAAACATCATAATATTAAAGAGGCTAGTAATAAAAATCAGTTTTATATTACAAATAAATGTTTTAAAATATTCCAAATACTATTTTAAAATATAATATTTTGAAAATATTACAGTGATTATATCTAGTATGTTTCTTTAATTCATTTGAAACACCAATTGCACAGAGAGAACAAAATAAAAATTACTAATAAATCTACTACCCAGGGGTAATCACTGTTAATGTTTCATAACTTTCTTTCTAGTCTTTTCTACATGATAATTTATATATCTTTGTGTATTTTTAAAATAAAAATAGGATCTTACTTTACATTATTTCAGTCTCATATGTCTTTACAAAACAATGCATCATAAAACTTTCTGATATTATTTTTTAAAATATTGTACTCAACTGCATGAATTTCCATTTTATTGATAGTTTATTGCTTAGCTAAGTCTCCTGCATTAAATTCTAGGATTGCCACTAAATTTTCTCCATATTAACAGAGATGCAAATAGAATCTTTAAACCTATGATTATTCCCTTAGAATGAAAAAAGTGATCTAAAGAATAGATCGCTTGAAATATATTGCCAAATAACTCCCTCTCCCTTCCCCCATCTAAAAGGTTGAACTAATGTATTCTATCAGCAGCAGTGTACTAAAGTGACTTGTTCTTCACACCATCTCTGATCCTTCCACTAGTAATACATACTTTTCCTCTACACAGGTAACTGTACTCCATTATTGTTTCAATTTGTAACTGATTCTTAATAAACTTGAGTATTTCCTAATACAGTTTTGAAGATATACACAATTTGAGAAGGCCTTAATTGAAATGCTTGGAACCAGGCTGGGGCTGTAGCTCAGCGGTAGAGAGCCCACCTCAAACGTGTGAGACACTGGGTTCGATCCTCGGCACCAAATAAAAATAAATATATTGTGTCCAACTACAACTAAAAAAAATATTTTTTAAAAAATGAAATGCTTGGAACCATCAGTGTTTGATATTTCAGATTTTTATTTTGGAGTATCTGCACAGACCTTTACAGGTTGAGCACCACTAATCAGAAATCCAAAATTTTAAATATTTCAAACTCTATTAAGTCAGAACTCAATAAATTTTGGATTTTACAACACTTGGGACTTCAGATTTTTGTATTAACAATACTAAGCCTGTATTTTCTTGTAGGATCACTTATTTCCCATGTAAAAAGTGTTTTAAACAATATTATCCCTTCATCAAGCATATTCCATAAAATGTTGTCTTTTTGCTATTTGCTTTAGAATTTGGGTAATAATATTTCACAATAAATTTTAGAGTTTTATGTGGTCATTCTTATATTTTTTCCATTTTACTTTCTGATTCTAATCTCATGTTTAGAAAATATTTTCCAGTTGTATGGAGCAATACTGTAAGTAAAAAGCAAGTTGCAGAACAACATATATTCTCTGATTCTTGTTTTTTTAAAAAAAATTCCTACGTGCACACATATATAATTAATTAAATATACATATTTTTTTTCAATGCTTATAGAAGCCTGAAAGGACACATACCAAATTTAATAGCAAACATTCCATCTCAAAAGAAAAATAAAAGAATTGGCGTAAAGGACAAATAAAGAAAACTGTCTTGTTTTGCTTTTCAAATTTGTTATACTTCAAATCAAAACAAAAAAAAAAGTAGCTAGAACCAGTATCACTTCTTGAGTACCAAGTAAATTCTAAAAAGTTATACGTAATAAAACATTAAGAATATCTACTAGCACTTAATCTTGATCTAAAATAGAAATTTCTATTATACCAAAAGTATTGAGAAAAGTAACTTCTACATTCTATCCAGCCCCTCAGTCCTTCCTCATAACTGAGATGGAATACATAGCTCTCTTTTCCTATATCCCAGAGTAAGAACATCTGGGTCATGGCCTTGCTTAATTACTAAAAGTAAGTGTGGAGGTCTAAGCACCATTGGTGCTTGATGGGTGGAGGCAACAATTCAATAACTAGGAGTAATGTTTCAGCTCCTCAATAAGGCCTCCGCCAGTGAAGAAACATAATGCAATATTAGGAAGCCCAACCGCACCTGGCACCAGTTGAGATTTATCAAAAGCAAAGCTGGTATATTTGTCTCCATCTATCTGTCTCTTGCATTTACTCTCAAATGGATCTGAACTCCAAGATGCAGTAAAGAGGATAAACAATTATATCACAAGACTTTATAAAACTGCATATCATTTTATAAATGGGTTCAACAAATTTATCTACCAAAGCACTAGGTTATAATATGAAATTGCATCAGTTTCCCCACCTGCTGTTTATCTTGTAATGCATTCTGAGCTGTGTCCAAATGATTCTGAAGATCGGCTCTTTGAGCAGTTTTTGCTGCTTCTGCTGATAGCAATAATTCAGTTTTGGCTTTAATCTGTAACAAAATTTACACATTATTTTATTCCATATTTAGTTGATGATTTTCCCTTGCTTGAATGCACATCGGTTTTGTCACTAAACTATTTAAAAATTAAGTCCTTTTTTGTTAAAAAGAAAAATAAGGATTTAGATATTGAAAGATATGTCTGGGAAAATCCACAAAATAGGAATGGTACGGGGAAAATCTCTTAATAATGTTTGAAGAAACAATGAAAAAAATGTTCCTATATGACAACAAAACACTATAGTACCCTTTTGTTAAAAAATAAATGGTATACTTTTTTCCTGAGAAAGGACATGCCAAAGTGAATGTGAATCTCCAAAGTCTACCACTGTTAACAACAAACTAAATAACTATGCTTTGAAAAAAAAAAAAATGATGGCTTCAAAGAAAACTTTTCCAGAATCCAAGGACACAAAACACCTAGACAAACCACGATTACATTTGAAATTCACTATTACCCAATAACTTCCCACCTAAAGGGTTTTATTTTTAATCCTCATAAGAATATCAAGAAATTACATATTAAAACTCAAGGTTTTAAATAATAAGCTTTAATAAAATCAAGCAAAAAGCAAACAAAATATAAACACATATTTAGAACTAAAACACTTTGAGAAAGGGTAAAACACAGGAAGACATTCTTTTAGCTGGTTGAGGAGAGGAGCAATAAACATAAGAAATTTAAAATACACTGTAGGAATAATTTTAAGCTGACAGGAAAAAATTTTAAGATTCTTTCTTAGTAACTAAATACTCTGTTTTCTCAGAAACAATGGTTATATATAGATATATATCTACATTGAATTAAAAGTGAAACTAAAGAAATTTACACTTTAAACAAGAGGAAGCAAATATGATAAATGCATATCAGTGACTATAAAAAACTTATTTTTTCAGAAGTCAGCTTCATTTACACATGGCATTCTATCTGAAGAACAAAAAATTCATAAAATACTTTAGTGCACAATAATTGCCCATGATCTTTTAATACAGTTTGCTTCAACTAATGTGACATATTTTCCAATTTTCCAAATTTGTCTTATTTCCTATACCATGATTTACTCATCAAGCAAAATTTCTGAAAGCATAGAATTAAAATACTAAAAGTAATACACATTGGTGTTCTTTTTTAAAAATCAAATCTTTAAAGAAGATCTTTCAAATGAAAATAAAAAATACATGGCATAATATCAAATTAATTTGAAATTAAAAAGAAAATAAGACTTTATCAAAACAAAACAAAAAGCTAAGATTCAGTAATTTCAGGAGATGTAGTATGCTTAAAGGGCAGAGGAGCAACAGGGAGGAGACAAGAAGAAAGAGAAAATCTGCCCAAACAGAAAAGTTCAATAAATGATCTCGATTTTTTAAATCTAATTTCTATTCCAAATATTTTTCTATTAATGTGTGATGGAAAAGGAGAGTAAGAATTCAAAACATTTGACAGCCTAAAATTGGTGCTCTATTCATATAAGTTCATTAAAAAGCATGATTCCATACTACCTGTATGTCAAGCTGGGAGACCTTCTCCTTGCTTTCATTTAATTGGCTATTTAATTCATTGACACTGGTTTCTAGAGCGAGGACACGGTCTTGTGCAGCTCTAAGATGTGCCTTCTGCTCTTGTACCTGGTCATGTAAATTCTCCTGGGCTTGTTTATGACTTTCCGACTGATTCTTTAGCTTCTCTGTCAGTTGAGTTACCTATTATATAAGCAAGATTCTAATTATAAAGTTCATAAATGATATAACAAAAACAAAGAAGCCCAGATTTAAGCACCATGAGAATATTAAACCTGTATGATGTTATCTCAAAGTTTTTAAAGTAAAACTATTCACATCTTTCCAAAGATACATGAACATGATCTCAAATCATAAGAAATAACATCAAACACACATATTTTTAATATTCTTTATGAAGCTATAATTTACATGCAATAAAATTCATCTAATTTAAATTGTTAATTTGAGATCTGATAAATGTATACCCTTCGTTAACCATCACTATAATTAACATAGAAAACATATTATCCTAAAATATTCCTCATGCCCCTTTGTAATCATTCCCAACTCCCATCACTAGCCTTGGACAATCAATGTTCTAACCAAGTAACAAGACTTCTTTATATATGCTGGCTATTTGTAAATTGTTATTTTCTCCCAGTTGGAATCTTGGCTTTTATTTTCAAAATGGTATATTTTGAAGAACAAACTTTTTAAATTTAGATGAAATTTTTTATGTACCTTGTTTGGAGTTTATGAATTTTTTGAATTTATACTTTCAAATTTTAATTTTTTTTGGCTATTATTTCTTTAAATATATTTCTCCCCAGCCCCATCTGTGACTCTCATTATATTATGGTAGCCTACTTGATACTATCGCATAGATTAAGGCACTCTTCTCACCCGCAATTCCTCCTAGTCTTTTTTTCTTTCTCTCTCTGCTTCATTTTGCACAGTTTCAATTGCCTTATCTTCAAGTTCACTGACATTATTTTCTATTTGCTTAATCTATCCAATGACATTTTTATTTCATGTATTTTAAGATTTTTATCTCTAGAAATTCCATTTCGTTGTTCTTGAATGTTTCCACTTCTATCTCTGTTATTATAGTTTTTCCTTTATACCCATAAGCATATTCTTTTTTAAAATTATTACCAATTATTTTAGTTGTAGATGGACACAATACATTTATTTATTTATTTATTTGTTTATTTATTTATTTATTTATTTATTTATTTATTTTTAATGTGGTGCTGAGGATCAAACCCAGTGCCTCACACATGCTAGGCAAGTACTATACAACAGAGCTACAACCCCAGCCCCCCATTAGCATACTTTAAGATGTGTTTTTAAGTACTTATCTGATGAGTCCATCACCTTTCATTTCAGAGTCTGTTTCCATTAGATGATTTTTCTCCTGGTTATGACTCACATTTTTTTCTGTTTATTCATATTTCTAGTAATTTTTTTGTTATTTATCATGACCAATCTGGATTTTGTTGCATTCTTTTACAGAATCGTAAGCTTTGTTCCAGTAAATAGTTAATACATCTGTGGTTCATTTGGGCCCTTTCAAGGCTGCGGTTTACATTTTGTTAGGTCAGGTGTACAGAAGCTTTTACACTAGGGCTACTTTAGCCTTACTCTCTCCTAAGGTGTAACATTTCTGGTGTGGATTTCTACTGAATGCCCCACTGTTCAACTATGTCTTTCTTCTATGATTGCTGGCACTTGAATATCTCCCAGTCCTGTGTGGGCTCTGGTAATTTTCCAGTCTGCAGCTCCCTGATATTGCTCATTGTCCAGCCTTGCAGAATCTCACCTTCTAATATAAAACTTAGCATTCCACCAAATCCTCCAGTGGATCCTTACAGGTTTCTGGAGCTTTTTCTCTGCATTGCTCCTCCTTCCCTGGTTTTTTTTCTCTGCAAAATGAACCTTCCAGCTGCCTTAACCTCCCTGAACTTCAGTCTCTCGGTTTAAACCAACCTTTCACTCCCCAGCTCAGTGAACTCACTGTTTTCTTTAGATTCTCCCAACCTTCACCATAGTCTGAAAAATGTCTCCGGGTCAAACGGTAGAGTGGTCAAAGATTTCACCTCCATGGTTTCTCTTCTCTCAGGGATCACTGAAAGCAATGACTTTATACATGTTTTTTCACTTTTCTAGGTGGCAGAGGGGCTAACTATGCATCAGTTGCTTCCCTAGAAGTATGTCAATTTATTCTTTTAAAAAAATGCATGACTTTCCTGATCATATTTGTAGGATGAGCAATGTCAAATTGCAGATAACTAAAAAATAGGGTACACAATTTTTCATAAAAACTAACCAAAAAAATTTTGAATTCTTCAAAACTAATTTAGAAATTTGGGGGGAAATCTATATATATTCTAAGTCCAAAACTAGAAAAGTGATATAACCTACTGACACTTTGCTAATATTTTCTTATTTAGATAATAATAATTATCTTCCTAGATAATTCTTCCAAAAAAGCAACTGTCAATTATTTTCAGTTTTAAAATATTACTATTTAAATTTTATGTTTTTCTTCAACTACATATGAATTTTGTGACAATAGGGCAAGTTATAAAAATTATTAGCTATATATTGTCCAAAGATATATATTATCAAAATATAAATAAATGTTAAATCTGAATATTGACTAATACACACTAACAACTAGTATTTGATTAGTACCTATAACTTAGGAATACATTTTGTTATTCATTCCTTTTTTAAAATAACACAAAATGCTATAAGGCAAGTATGCACTATTAATAACATCACCACTTTTCCAATAAGCTAATGAGGTGAAATAATTTACTATAGTTTACAGTTTAGAAAGTTACATCCTAGAACATTAACTGAGGATTTCCTATGTCACATCATGTTAACTAACTTTTACTACCGCAGTAACATAACCAACCTCTGGGATAAATAAAATGCTTTATGTCAAAAATACACAGGATTTTAAATGTAGGAAAAAAAGCCAGGATGATGAGTCATTCAAACAAAACACTTAATGAGATTTAGAGAGATAAAAGTAAATCTTATAAATAAAATACATTTTACAAGCTTACTTGCTCCTGTAACATATGGTTTTTTTCTTGCAACTGGTGAAGAACAGCAGTCTCTCCTTCCCCAGCCTGAATTTTTGCATAAAGATCTTCTCTTTCCTTTTCTAGTAATGAAATATTTTCTTTACTCTTCTGCAATAAGGCTTCAAGGTTCTGTATCTTTTGGTCTTTATCACCAATTTGACGTAGGACTTGTTCCAAATCATTCTGTAAAGAATTGAAAAACTAACATTTTAAGGATAAAGAATTCAAGAAGTTATTCCTTAAACAAAGAATGCCTGATAATAAATTTTATCACTCAAACTCTTAAGTCTTATATTTTAAAATACTTATTATATTTTAATATGACAAATTTAATTAGAAATAGTTAATAATATAAATCTATATAATTGATAATAAACTAGAATTTATCAAAAAGAAATCTTTAACTAACTACATTTTTTTCATAACTCTCTAACATCACCTCTTATCACTGTCTGACCCATTTCAGACACATGGGATTCATTATTCTTGATCACACCAGGCACATTGCCACCTCAGAGCCTTGCACTAACAGTCCTTCTGTCTGAAATGCTTCCCTCACAGAAACGCTCCCTCTCCTTCATGTGTTTGCTCAATTGTCACTTCTTAATCAGACCTACCCTGACCACTACATTTAAAATTGTAGCCTTTCCTAATACTTTGTATTCTGGCTATTTTTCTCTTTTCATTGGACTTATCTCTAATACACTAAATAATTGATGTGTTTTTCATGTTTATCTGCCTCCTTCCATCTCCAGCATTAGAATATATGCTGCACAAGGATGAGTACTTTTCTTTCCTGCTTTATTCACTGATGTACATCCAAGATATCTAACACAAGGATTCAAAAACATTTGTTGAGCTAATTTTTAAAAATTATTACACTCTAACCCACAGGTACAGGCTTATTTCAATACCTCAATAGGACTCTTCTTTTGATAACTTAAGAGATACCTCTTCTTTTACTTTTAACAAGAATCTTAATGTTTCCCAGAGCACAATTCAATAGCCCACATCCAGAATAATACCCACTTTCTCAAGCTATTTGACACCATAGCCTTTGCCTCTGCCTCAATCCTTTTATGAGAGTCAGAGAACCTCTACCCAGAACAAGGCACTATCCATCCCCTGTGAACACTCTCTTGCTGAGGCAGTCCCCAGACCCCTGGTCCCCTCAATGATTTGTGTCAGTATTAAAATATTTGAAGGTGAATCACTTTCAAACATCTTCTCATCCCTCTAAGATTCACTCGTGTCCAACCTCTTTGCTCTCAGCTTTTGTTCCTGCCACCAATTAGCCCTCTCTCCACATTCTACTAATCTTCTGGATCCACAGTTCCAGGAAAGAGCTTTCTTCCAGAACAGTCTCTCTGTTTTCACATCTTAACTGAAATTTGGTTCTCCTTTTACAGATTCCAATTCCCCTCGTCTTCTCTATTCAGGGAGACTTACTCCAATGGGCACGGAGAGGAGGCCGACCTTCCCCTGGTGTTTCACTGCTATTACTCGCTGCCTCGGGTAAAAGCTATGTGATGCTTTTAGAAAGTATGCCATTCTCACTTATCTACCTTCTACTCTTTGCTGCTATCATCTATAAATCCCTACCTCATTCACTGAAGACTTGAGACCTGATTTAGTTTTTCTCTCAATCCCAATTTCTGCCAATTTCCTGGGAAATACAAAATACATAGAGAATTAAGAGCATAGCCTCAACATGCATATCATCTTAATTCCTGGACCTTAACTCATTTTACATTGTAATTACTTATACAGGATCTTGTAATAAACTGAAATTATTCCAGCTAAAAAATCCCAACTATCTTACCCTGTAACCACAACTTCCTATCTTCCAATTTCATGACCTCATTCTCATCTTCAATGTCAGAGACCTCATCTCCTCCTCACTTACTTACACTATACCAAACTTCTCTTCCTAAACCCCATACAAGGATATGAAATAACTTTATTCTAACATCCCCCATTTCCTTTTACCTCAAAATTTCCAAATCAATCACCCCAAAAGAGCCTAATCTATATCAATGTTGCAATTTTGCTTTTTCTAATTCTATACTTCTAAGCACTCTCAGAATAAAGGCACAAACTTCCATTTTTCCAGGTTTAGGTCATTATAAATGTCTAGATTCCAATCTCTACAATATACTCATAGGCATCTTTTCAACCCTTTCATTTAAATAAGGTCCTACCCTCAAACATTCTCCTCAATAACTTTTTTTTTTTTTTTTGGTACCGGGGATTGAACTCAGGGGCACTCGACCACTAAGCCACATCCCCAGCCCTATTTTGTATTTTATTTAGAGACAGGGTCTCATTGAGTTGCTTAGCACCTTGCTTTGGTTGAGGCTGGATTTGAACTCACAATCCTCTTATCTCAGCCTCAGGAGCCGCTGGGATTACAGGTGTGAGGAACCACACCCAGCGCCTCCTCAATAACTATTTAAAAGCTTCAATATGTTCTCCACATTCTCAGTTGAAGCTTGCCAGATAGTCAGCTATTGCTATCCAACTTTATCTTGAAATACAAGATTTCTCAGGAATGATCTATCTTGATTTTTCAATCTTTTATCTATACAATTATTTATGCATATGTATGTGTCTCTCTCTCCATATTTACCTTATTCCCTCAAGCTTCAGGATAAATTCAAACTCATCCCTCCATTGTATGAGTGATATTATAGTTTATTATTATTATTATCTAATTCCTCACTTTTTTTCCAGTATCCTTAATAACTCATCCTTACCTGTCTCTTTGTCCTAAACTAGAAACATGTTTATGCCTTCTCTTAGTCTCAAAAATACTCCCTAGATCAAGTTCCCAGCTATAGACAAAGATGGAAATTCAGTATAAGAAAAGGGTACAGTATAAGAACACCTACTTGATTGCTGACCTGTGCCAAATTGTGCATGCTAGATTTACTATCCCATTTCTTTCCTTAACTTTATGATAAAATCTCAAAGCCTTCTGTATTTACTTTATCAAACTTCTCTCTTCCCATTCTCTCTTGAACTTTCTCCAACCAGGTTATCATCCCACCCTCTCCATTTAAATTGCTCTCATCATCAAGGTTATTAAAGTCCTCCATGCTGCCAAATCCAATGGGATTCTCAGTTTTCATCTTGCTTGACCTCCATCCTTCCCTGGAATCATCCTTGACTCTTCTCTCAATATTCTACATTGACCCATCAGTAAATTGGTCAGCTTTACTTTTAAAATACAACTAGAATCTGACCAGTCCACTACTGCCTTCCTATTAAGACTTGTTACTGCCTCAGGACTTCTAAGGTACTACTAATGGTCTTCCCTCTGACAATCACAAAGCTCATACCCTCCTTCAGGTCTTTCATCTTTTTAGGGAGGCCTTCCTTAGCAACCCTACCAAGCACTACAGTGTCATTTTCAGCCCCTACATACTTCCTACTCCTCATCCCTCATTTTTACATCTCTATAGCAATTATTAATGTATAACATACTACATATTTTGTTTATTTAACTTAGTTGTTATTGGCTTCCCTCACTAAGCTGCATGAAAACAGACATTTTGTTTGTTTGGTTTGCTTCTACAGACACAAAATCAGCTCCTTGGCTGAGAGTAGACATAAATGAATACTTATTAACTGAGTCAAAGAACAGATAAATCAATCCAAAATTTTGACATCTATTTCTCTTACTCTCATGTCACACTCCAAACTCAAAAGGAAAAGAGATTACTGCTTTCTTCACACTCCAAGATTATTCCTATGTACACATCATTAGATTGTCATTTTCTAGAGGGCAGGCACTCTGCTGCTTCTATTCTCAGTGCTGAGCACAGTGTCTGACACACAGTGCTCAGTAATAGTCAATGAATTAATGAAAGTATAAAGGAATAAATGAATATCAAAGTCAAATTCACTTCAAACATTTAGGTATCCTTCCTTTATCATAACAAAACAAAAACTAAACTCTCAATCTTCTAAGCTATAAATTTAACCCAATCAATTACATTTTCTATGCCTACAATTCCAATATTCAGATGATAGGTAAGAAGAAATAAAAGACAGGCTGGGGATAAAGCTCAGCTGGTAGAGTGCTTGCCTTGCATGCACAAGGCGTTGGGTCCGATCCCCAGCACCACAAAAAAAAAAGGAAGAAGAAATAAATGACCAAAAATACTAAATTCTTCTATAGAAAATACAAAATGTTCTTTTTTACTGAGTTACCAATAGGAAAACTGCATTTGAATATATTTGATTTTTCAAATAAGGTATTTCAGTAATAAATAATTATTTATCAATCATTTAAATATAATTTACTTAACTAGTTATATTTAATAGATCAATTTTCCTAATAAATTTCATAAATTTAAATATTTTATATAATTTACCATAAATAACAAATTTGTTTCTAGTAAATAGTTTTAAGGTATTTTAGCTTTTCAACAAAATAATCAAAAAAGAGAATTTTCTGATTATCTAGAAACTGAGAACTCCCCAAAATTCTTCATAATCAAGTATTTTGTATTATCTAGTTTTATCACAACATAATAATGGTTTGGTTTAAATTTTGTTTAAAAGATTAATTATTCAAATAATTTTTACCTGAGCTTCTCGAAGTTTTGCTGTAGTGCTTTGCTGAAGAGCTTGTTGTTCTTGATGCTGTTGCTTGGTTTTATCTAACTGATGCTGCAACTCTGTGGAATTTGTTACTTTTTCCTTCAACTTAAAAAAAAAAATGTAGACTGTCAGTTGACAACTTAAAGGCATAATGCTACCATTCATAAATATTTGGCATTACTTCAATTTTCAAATATGAACACAAAAATAAATTCAGCCTGGAAGATATCAATTTTAAAAGCAATATATTATTACCTATAGAATCATCATCTCCCTTGGAAAGCTGGGAATGGAACCACCATTCAACCCAGCTATTCCCCTTCTCGGACTATTCCTCAAAGACCTAAAAAGAGCGTACTATAGGGATACAGCTACATCGATGTTCATAGCAGCACAATTCACAATAGCTAGACTGTGGAACCAATCTAGATGCCCTTCAATAGATGAATAGATTAAAAAAAATGTGACATTTATAGAATCATCATCTCATAATGAATAAACTATTCTCTAGTGATAGACTTTTATCCTAAAAAAATACAAATCTTTCTCTAGGTTAGCATCTGTTCAATATTGTTTTTGTATACCAATATGAACAATATGAACAATTAATTACATATAATTTGTTTTTTAACAACAATCTAAACCACAGAATCAGCACTTCATTTTTTTCTCTAATAGTCACTTCATTGGGAAAAAAAAATCAGATCATATACTATAGCTAAGATTTCAGCTTAAAAGAAAATTTATTACTAAAACTATAGATTTTAATTCTGAATATTTATTCAACTCAAATAAAAGACATAACTTAATGATAACTTTCCCTTTAATCATACAGTGGGTACCATGTTGAACAATTACAACTTGAATTAGAATAATAATCACATACCTAATTTTTAAAGTGAACATCCTTACATGTAAAGTTTATATGCACAAACTACATGTCATCAATGATCCTCACCAACTATTCATTGCTCTCTGTTTCACTCCAGCAGCCTGACAGAAGGTAAACCCCAGAATTTTTCCTACCTAGCTGAAAAAGAGTTTTCTTTGTGCTACTTTGTTGAGAACTTTGGGAAAATACAGTTGTAGTAAAATGTAGTGATTTAATATAGTTAATAAGCAGGATATTTTCATTGGGGAAAAGTAAATGTTGCAGTTGAAAGTAGAAAAACAAGTAAAGTTGTTGACAAAATACTGATGAATCACAACCATATTTAAGATGCTTCATGTCAGGCAAATGGGCACACATCTATAATCCCATCAACAGGGGAGGCTGAAGCAGGAGGTAAGTTTGAGGTCAGCCTCAATCATTTAGCAAAGCCCTGTCAAAAAATTTACAAGGACTTGGAATGTAGCTCAGTGGTACAGTATCCCTGGGTTCAATCTCCAGTACTACAAAAACAAAAGATGTCTCAAGTTCATCAATAAAGTTGCTAATATCAACTCATTTGAAAGCCTAGCTTACCTCTTCTTCTAAACGAGAAAGTTTGAGCTGTAAGTCAGCCACTTGTTGTTCTCTATCCATCAACTTTTCACTGGAAAGCTGTCTCTGCTCCTTCAGCCTACCATGAGCTTCCCCAAGTTGGCGCTCAGTTTCCAGAAGTTTGCTGTGTAACTTAAAAAATAAATAAATAAAAGTACATATATGTGCATGTATGTAAACACATACACACACACTACCACCTACTTTCAAAACAATATTTCTTTTTCACCAATAGAAGCATACTATCTTAATTTTCATGACAATTTGCAGAAACCTAAGATCTTATATAATAATTTAATCTGCAAGTGAATTTTAATCACATAAAATTATGACTAAGCATTATAGATTTTATCGCTCATAATAGTTTCATTGCTTTCTTAAAAAACATAAACGGGACCAAGGGCTCTTGTTTGGATGTAAGTATTGCCATAACTTGAGGAACTTAAAATAATAAAATGAAATTTGACAGTATTTTTCAAAGATCCACAGTGATTCCTGCTGCATTTCTATGTTAAGAACCACCACAGTTGACTTCTTAAACTTGGGTATCGAACAGAGCTCAAAGAATTCCCCAGTGCTCAAATTGGCATGCAATTTCTAAATAAAATGTAGAAAACAACTATATGTTTTAAAGGAAAACATTAAGTGATCCTCATTTATTAACCTAAGAAATGTCAACAAGAGACTAGGGGTATATATAGCTCAGTGGTAGAGCAATTGCCTATCACATTTAAGTCCCTGGGTTCAGCCCCCAGCACCAAAACAAAACCCTAATGAGTTACAGGAGCCATTTTCTCTGGAGCTAAGAACCACCACTTTTTCAAATGATGTGGTTGTATTAACAACAGAATGATTTGTTTTGGTTGTATTAATACAACCAGAATAACTATTGGGTTTTTCCTTGAAGGGGTAGGGAGATTTCCTTTTTACTCTTTTCATTAAAACAAAAAGGAAAAAAGTCTGTATTAATTTCAGAAGCATTACTATGCTAGGAGTGTGTAGATGAGTATGCAAGACGTTTGGCAAGGCTTACGCACTAAGAACAGTTAGCATGTAAATCTCATTAACACACAAAATCAAGTGTGTTTAATATTAAGCATGAGTGCCTAGGTTCGATTCCTAGTACCTTGAAAAAAAAAACACCCATAAAACATGAAGAAGGAAAAATAAAGAAGAAGGAGGAGGAGGAAGAGAGGAAGGAGAGGAAGCGGAGGAAGAAAAGGAAGACAAAGAGGAAGAAAAGGAGGAGGACTAGAGGAACTATAAGAGAAAGAGGAAAGAAAGGATAGGGAGGAGGAGGAAGAAAACATAGGTAAAGAACTTAAGATAGAAAACAGCTTGAAGTGTTGGTGTGTTTGAGGAACTGAAATCAACATGGATTCACAATGGTCTGGGAGGAGCCTGAAGCCATAACATAGGCAACACTATATACACAGAAGTGCACATGCCAAAGAAAGAAGGCTGGAATCAATTGAAAGTGTAATGAAAAACCACTAGGCAAGTGAAAGCATTAAGCAGAGGATTAAACTTACATGCTTTAAAAAGGTACTTCTGGCTTCTATATGGAGAATCCATTAAGGAGACCACTAAAAGGGAAACTGTGAGAAGCGTAATACAGTATTCCAGGTAGGCAAGATGGTAGCTTAGATTAAGAATGCTGGCAGTGTAGATGGATAGAAGTGCAAAGATTTGAAACATATTTTGAAGGTAGAATACAGACAACATGCTGAGAGAAAAGAAGATAAATGGCATCACTTCAAGGTCTTCAGTATGACCTCTTTATTTTACATAAAATGGTGACTAAATCAAATAATCATAAATTCAAGTCTCATTGTGTTTAAGTGGGCTCTCAAAATTCCTTAATGCCCCTCCACCCACTGACAACCAACTAAAGCAAAAATTTCTAGACCTACTGTTGAGCACCCTACATAATAAATTCTCATATGCTCTTTCTGGAAATAATATATACTCCTATTATATAGACCTTACCTAAGAACAAATCAATGTCCTTTAAAAAAAAATATATATATATATATATATTTTTTTTTTTTTTTGGTAGTTGTAGATGGACAGAATGCCTTTATTTTTTTGTTTATTTTTATGTCGTACTGAGGATTGAACCCAGTGCCTCACGCATGCTAGGCAAGCTGGGGCAAGCCCCAGTCCCTGTCCTTTCTTTTTCTGATATTTTTCTGCCACTAGTTGCTTCTTACTAATCCTTCTGGCAGGAAGACTCTCCTGCTTTCAAACTGCTATGTGTTAAAACCTATTCAATATTACAATTTCAAGGAACAGCTCTCATACATACAAAGCTTTTCCTGATCATATAATTAGGTTTAAAAAAATGCATAAAGGGAAGTACTACAATGAAAAAGAAAAAACAGAAGTGAGGAACTCGTTCGAATTCCCATAGTATATGGGATTATTATATTATGATTATCATGATCATGGTATGGGATAATACTTGCCTTATCCTCCCCTTGAGATGATGTATACATCATCACTAAAGGCAGGTACCATTTCCCATTTGCTTCTGTATCCCTTAACAAATGAGGCAACGGTGTCTTTTAGAAAGCATAAATGCTAAATTTGTATATGTGAACTAAAGTAAAAACAAAATTAATTTTCAAGTTATATACTAATATTATCAAGCCTCACTTTCCCCCCATTATGAATGCCTTCATCTATTCCTTCACTCACTTATTCCCTGTAACATTTGCTAAGTATGTGCCAAGTACTAAGGATTTTTAAAAAATGAATAAGACATGGTCTTTGCATCCAAAGAGTTCAGTCTAATGAAAACATAAATTATGATAATATAATCCACTGTGGCAAGTAAAATATTCACAGTTTGTGCATGCCTTAGCCATCTTGGGGGTAGAAGGAGCAATGGGGTGTTTACAAAGGGATGTCTAGAAAAGTGATGAGAAGTAAGTAGAATTTATCAAGGTCAAGAGAAACAGGAAGAATATTTCAGATCAAGAAAACAGAATGAATAGTACAAAATCAAGATATAGTATAACTTAAAGAAAAAAATAAAAACACTTCTGTATTCTTGCAGGGGAAAATAAAATAAAGAATTGTACAGAACTTAGTGGGTATGCCAACAAATCACTGGGGGTGCTCCATATCATAACAAACATTGAACTTCATCTGTTGGGACATAAGAACTATTAGAGGGTATAAGCAGATTGGGAACATGGTAAGATTTGCTTTTAAAACAGATTATTTTGGTGGCTAAATGGAAGTTGTTATAGTGGTTTACACATACAATTGAAAGGTCAGGGCAGTGGAAAGACAGCAAGCAAGGATAAGCTAGAGAAAAATTCCTAACTATTCTGATCCATTGTCTCATGGTCAGTCTAATCTCAAAACTTAGTGACAGTAAATATGAAGTATTTACTCTAATTCCTGAAACATGACTGAAGCTCAATAAATGACTATCATAATCATCATTATAAAGGAGTAGGAAAGCCATGAGAATAACTAATTACAATAAAATATCATTGCTACTTAATTAAGTAAAAGTAAATGAAAAATTTTTAAATGTGAGAACTTTAATCTCCATCAGAATTTTAATCTCTTCCATTTTTCAATCAAATTTTATGTTATCTATAAGCAATAATTAGAATAGGCATTAAAAAATAAGTTAATGGCAAAATCAGAACTTGTATCAAACTTTATCAGGTAGGTATTATTTATCTATTAAATAGTTTTATAATTTGTCTTCCACTTTTAAAATGTCTAATTTTTATACTGGTGGTTTTATTATGCTGTTAAAAGTTAGTAGCAAAAAAAGGAAAAAGGTGAATTTTTAAATTAAAGAGTGGTCAACAATTAATTATAGTAGCTAAAACCCAGTAAGTACCTACCATGTACCAGGTACCATTCTAAGCAATTTATATGTGTTAATTTATAAATGCTTCACAACAATGCTGTAAAATGGATATTAACTTTTGTTTTCTTAAGGGAAATGGAAATTGAAGCATATGAGATCTGATAGTACTAAGAAATATAGAAAATAAAGAATTAATTTTTTAAATGATAGTTTTTTTAACATGAATTATATTATGATCAATAACTTCATTATATTTCTCCTCTAACTGGGTGTAATACAATTCTTTCTTCAGCAACTTTCCTGACAATTTCTAAAATATTAATTTTAAAATGTATTTCTTTTCCTAATACTTCTAATTACTCCAATATTATCTTAGTCAATATTACAAATATAAAACAGTGAAAATATTTAAAAATTATTAAATATTAACTTGTGGTTTTGTGATTGGTCTGCATGACTAAGAAGAAACCATAAGGAGAATTACAATAAATAAAACTAATATCACTTACTTGATTAATTTCACTTTGGAGTTGTAACCCATGCTGCTCCTTTTCTTCTCTCTGTTGCTGTAGCTGTTTCAACTCTGCCTTAAGATGCTGGTACTTAGTCTCTACTTCAGATAATTCTTCTTTGAGCTTGTGGGTTGCCTCTCCTTTTTCACTTAGTTCTGCCTGTATTCTCTGCAGTGAGGTTTCAGATGCAGATAACCTTGACTGAAGCTGTTGACAATCTAGGTCTTTTTGATGAAGGGTTGCCTGTATATTCTTTTTACTCACAGATTCTTCATTATATTTCTCCTCTAACTGGGTGTAATCCAATTCCTTCTTCAGCAACTTTTCCGACAAGTTCTGAAATATCAATTTAAAAATGTATTTCTTTTCCTAGTACTTCTAATTATTCCAATATTGTCTTAGTCGATATTACAAATATAAAACAATAAAATATTTAAGAATTACTAAATATTAACTTGTGGTTTTATGATTGGTCCACATGACTAAACTCTACTAATACAACATAAGAATTGCCATGAAAACGCTGACACAAAATGAAAACACTACTGGATTCCTAGCCAGGAGTGGTGGCACTTGCCTGTAATCCCAGCAACTCAGAAGGCTGTTGCAGAAGGCCAGCCTGGGCAACTTGGGTAGGCCCTTTCTCAAAACAGAACACTTTTTCACAAAAGGTGTGGGACATAGCTTAATAGTAGAGCACCCCTTGGTTCAATCCCCACTACTGCAAAAAATAAAATAAAATAAAATCTAACGGATTATTTGGGGTATGCAATGTAGAATCAAGAACAAAAATCACATAATTATTGCAAGAGCTGCAGAAAAAGACTGAAAAACTTCACGCTCATTCATGTTAAAAACACTGGAGAATCTAGGGATAGAAGAAACTTACCTTACCATCATAAAGGTTATTTTTGACAAAACCAAAGTCAACATCATACTGAATAGAGAAGAACTAAAAATATTTCCTCTAAAATAAGGAGCAAGACAAGGATGTCCACATTCACCACTCCTATCCAATAGAGTTCTTTAAACTCTAGCCAGAGCAAGCAGGCAAGAGAAGAAAATTAAAGGGATACAAATAGGAAGTCCAACTATTTCTGTTTGCTAATGACATGATTCTATACCTTCAGGACCCTCTCTCCCCGTCAAAAAAAAATTCCCCCAGAAGACATCTGATTTCATAAACAAATTTAGCCAAATACCAAGATACAAGACCAACATACAAAAATCAATAGCTTTCCTATACTCCAAAAATAAATTTGTTGAGAAAGAAATTTTAAAAACTATTCCATACACAATAACTTTCATTTTCATTAAAAAATTAAAACTTATTTCAAATAATTTCTGTTGGAAGAAAGATAACAATATACTATGCCAATTCTGATTCTGGATTAGCAACTTCATGGTTAGAAAGAGCTTTAGCATAAGAATATCATCTATTGCTCTAGTAGGCTTATCATATTGATAGCATTTTTCTTCTCTTCTTGACAAAAAGACCATTTTTTAGAGCTACCAGCTAAGACTAATTTAAATTTCTTTGTAGAGATATAAAAATAATGATCTAAAGATTTCACTTACCTGCTTTTTATTTTATTCAACACTGTCAAGTATAAACTATAAAAATAATACCTTCCAAAGAACTATATCAACCAGCATATCAAATGTCAAAGACTAGTCTCAGTGGTGGTATTACAATTAATATTGAATATTTTAAGTCAACTGATTTACACATAAAACATAGATCAGAATTTTAACTCACACCTTTGAGAAAAATAGCCAAGAAGCCACAATAAGCACCTTGATGAGTCAATCAGTGGATATTGGATTATGTTAGTGTGCAGGAAGGGGAAAATACAGAAATAAGGACAATCAAACCTCCTTACCTTAAATAGACTCTAATCTAAATGAAACACACACACCAGAAAAAAATAAATAAAGAGTCTTCCTATAATGCACAAGCAAAAAATGGATTAATAAGAGCTATGGATACCAGCTCAGTAGCAGAGGTTATGGGTTTGATTTCCAGTACCAAAAATCAAAACAAACAAGAATTAACATAAAAACTTTCTTAAATGCACCACTTATAAAAAGAAAAAAAAATGAGCAAAATCAGATTGGGCTAGCTAGTACGATCCTTAAAAATAACAGTTCATACCCACTTGAATCAAAGTGTGAAATATGATATATCAAGAAATTTGTAATGTTTTGAACAACCAACAATAAAAAATTTAAAAATAAATAAATAAATAAATAAATAAATAAAAATAACAGTTCGTCCCGGGTGGTGTATGCCTGTAATCCCAGCAGCTCGAACTTCAAAGCCAGGGGCTGGGATTGTGGCTCAGTGGTAGAGCACTCACCTAGCACCTGTGGGCTCTGGGTTCAATCCTCAGCACCACATAAAAATAAATAAATAAATAAAGGTATTGTGTCCAACTACAACTAAAATATTTTTTAAAAAAAAAAGAGTTCAAAGCCAGCCTCAGCAAAAGTGAGGCGCTGAACAACTCAGTGAGACTCTGTCTCTAAATAAAATACAAAATAGAACTGGGGGTGTGACTCAGTGGTCCAGTGCCCCTGAGTTGAATCCCTGGTACCAAATTTTAAGAAAAAGAAAATAATAGTTCAAGCTTGGTTTTGAAAATGGTAAGAGGAATTAAGGAATTCGTGTACACGGTTCATGCCATCTGCTTAATACAAAAAGACACAAAGAAAGGGACAAATAAATTGCAAGTGGGTAAAGAACAAATCCTATTACATCAGGGAGAGTGATAAGTCTAGGGAAAGGCAAAAGTAAAAGTTCTTGAACATTGTCTGAAAAAAAAAAATAAGGGATGTAAATTATCATGTAAGCATACACTACAGAAAAGCGGTGTCCAGAGAGAAGATACGTATGTATAACATAAAATAAGAGACAAACTTAAAAGAAGAGAAGACAGGAGAGGGCAGCAAATTAAGCCAACAGAAATACTCTTTGACCAAGTAAAAGAATCAGAATAAAGAGACAAAACTGCAGGACTAGAAAAAAAATTTATACTTTAGATTCAACTAGAAAATCTTTTAATAAACATTTCCTTTGTGTTACTAGTTAGTGACTCCAAATATTTCTTTACATAATTTTACATTTTTATTGTTTAGAAAAATAGAATTTATTTTTTAATTCATAAATTAAATTACCTATTCGGTGATCTAAACATTTCTTTTGTAAATAAAATTCTAAGTTATTGAATTTAATAATGAAACCATGCTCACATATATGGAGGGTTTGCATGGTATATAATTTTTAAATATGGTACAAAAATTCAGGCTAGTAATGAATTATAAGTCCTCTTTCCTAAAGGCTCACATATAAAGTGACCAAGTAATTCCACCACTTTATACACAACATTCAGTTTTATTCTTTAAGAAGCAAAAATATGACAATACCAGTGACTATTCAAAGTTCTCTTATTCTAAAAAATTAGTCAAAACTATCTGCCTAGCTGGGTGTGATAGACATCTGTAATCCCAACTACTAAGGAGGTGAGGGAGGATTAGAACTTGAAGGCTAGCTTAGGGGACCCTGTCTCAAAATGAAAAATAGCAGTGGTTGGGTTGTACTTCAACGGTAGAGCATTTGCCTAGCATGCATGAGACAAGTGGTCCTGGTTCTATACGTAGTATTAGGGGAAAAAAAAAAAACTATTGCATAGATGAGACCTAATAAAATTTTCTTCTAAAAAACCTAAATCATTTTCTTTCTTTTTAAAAGAAACTAATCCACTCACAGTACAAACTTTTCATATGTAAAAGGCTAACTATATTTAGTATTACAAACATTTCATTCGTACTATGGAATCTAAAGCAAATATTTTAGGGAATCCAGTTTGTGAAGATTGATTTCTTAAAAGTATAGTAAAACTCATTAAAGAGCATAAGAGTATTAATTCTTAACAAAAATTTAAGATCAATATTATCCCCATTTACAGATGAGAAAGCCAAAGTAGAAAGAACCAACAGGATTTGGTTAAAGAACAGAGATGGATTATTATTCTATATCTAATAAAGTTTCACAACACAATTTAGACAGAAATCAATTCATCCTTTCTAAAATGTATCCTATTCAAGTTTAAATTATAAAATGCATGCTAAGCCATCTCATAACCATCTCATTTGGGTATGGAAAATTCTTTCCTTCTAAATGTCCATTCTTTTAATCAACTATTTTCTCAATACACTTTCTTATAATTTCCCTTTGTTAGGCTTCACTTGTTATTCATTTGTTATCTGCCCAGGTAGTGAGAATGGATGAAAAAGAATGACATTTTTAATGCTTACAGCTAGCTCTCTGACATCTTAGATTTTATGAGATGTATATGCTTTTGTGAAAAGAGTTAATTAAATGGAGTGAAGGATTTTGCTTAAATGTCAGAATATAATTTTTATTAGAAACTAATAAGGAAGTTTCTTCAATTTTCTAATTATTTAAAATATTTATTTTTTAGTTATAGGTGGACACAATACCTTTATTTTATTTTTATGTGGTGCTGAGGATCGAACGCAGTGTCTCACGCTTGCTAGGCGAGCCCTCTACCTCAGAACCACAACCCCAGCCCTATTTTCTCATTTTTTTTTAAGGTTTCAAGGACAATAATTATAAAACATTAAAGATAAAAACCTTAACTGAAATCTATTTCCATGCATGCATAGGATGAACCCAACTACTATGTATAAGTACAAAGCTCTAATAAATATAAATATAAATATAAATATATATATATATATATATATATATATATATATGAAAACCTTGACATTAGCATAAAACAACTATCTTTCCATCTATTATATATTACAATGTTACCTATCCACCATGATGATGCCTATGACTCACAAAATCTGCCCAAGGTATTTGACATAACCTTTAAAAGAACAGGTGACACATTTCCAAATGCAGAACACTTGCATATCACCACTGTCAAGACTCGTAGTTTGTCAAAAGCCTGAGGTGTGAAGAAGTTGGGAAAGCAGATAACAAGGTAATAAAGAAAATCAGATGCAACACTGTGCTTATTCAGATTAGTGATCAATTCCAAAACAAGAAAATACTTTGGAAAAAAAATTGTGAAGTGTTGCACTATGTAAGACATTATTAAGATTAATAAAATCTTATATTCCCTAATCAAAAATGCTCCAAATTTGCCAAACTAAATCATTTATCCTATATATTTCCCATAAAAAGCTATCATACTTCCTTCAATAATGTGTATTTACAGGTACATATATGTGTATGCAAATATATAAATCTGGCCCTCAATATCTGTTGCATCTTCAACTGACCATCAATTAAATATATCTGATGGGGAAAAAACAATAAAAAATAATAATACAGAGGGAGAAAAGATGGTGGAATAGTGAGAGGCAGCATTTCTCTTGGCTTGGCTACCCAGAACTCAAAACAGCGGGAATACCACGTCTCCCGGAGGCTTAGAGTGAAAAATCCTGAGACTGAGACTAGAGGGACAGTCCGCCCTAGCCAAACCACGGACTACTTATTAGTCAGATATCTTAAAAAGGAGGAACCTCTCCACCAGAGTTTATTGATCATCTGCAATCCAGGAGCCATCTTGGGACTGCAGTGTGGCGGAGCCTATGGAAACTGAAACCCAGATCTGTGAGTTTGCACCTAAGTCTGCATGGGCCTGTATGAGCCTAGCAATCCAGGGGAAAGTTAGAAACTGAGAGCATTTCGCTCAGGTGAATAAAGGTTAGAGGGGCTGGAGAAAGCTGGGCTCTCCCCAGCCCCACAAATCCTGGAGCCTGGGGATGACTCCCTCCCTAATCCAGCATCCTGCCAGGTCCAGCGTCAGCCCAGCAACCAACAGGGATCTCCGATCTCCAATCCCCAGTCTTCCAAGCCCTCCCTAGCCCCCAACCAGGCCTATTGCTTGCAGCTATGTGGCCAACCCGCAGGTCTCAGCACCTGGTCATGATCCATGATATAGAACAGTCCTCTGACACAGGCACCCAGAACCCAGCCCTCAGGACCTCCTGGTAGAGAATTCCCTGATCAGAAATTCAAAAGGGTGGGGACAGAAGTGATCTAGTTTGGAGACTAAATCAGAGACCAGGAATTCTAGTGTCCTCGGCAAGATAAGGGGATAAGATCAGGTTCCTACATCACATGTGTGGAACCTGAAGCAGATTCCTGGGGTGTAGTCTTCCAATGTGGATAGGCAATTGCTATACCCTGCCTCCAGGAATTCTGCCTCCAGTATTAACTCTCCCACCCTAGAAACCCTCACTGTCCTGAGAATGGAGCCGCCATCAAACTCCAGATGACCCCACCTATCAACAGAGAAGGGAAGGTGCAATTGTTTGTTTTTCCATCAAGATCCTCTCTCTCTCTCTCTCTCTCTCTCTCTCTTCTCTCTCTCTCTCTCTCTCTCTCTCTCTCTCTCTCTCTCTCTCACACACACACACACACACACACACACACACACACACTCCTCTACCATTTTGGAAATCAAATATTTTTCATGCATCAATTTATTGAAGTCTGGGATGTTTGAATTGTATATTCCAGTTTTGTTGTGTATTCTTTTATTTTTACTTTTTAACTTTATATATACTTTTCCTCTCACTCATCTGTTTCCCTGAATTCTCTTTCTTGCTTTTCTCCTACTAACAGCCAACCTCTATTAATTCCTCTTTCATGCTTCCTATAATAATTTTTTACTTCAATCTTCTCTCCTCCTTCCTCATACATATCACATCCTACACCACTTCTGTTCTCTTTGTTCACTATTAGAAATTGTAAACTTCTTTTGCAAAATTACTATTTATATTGTAGAGAATAATTGAACACACCATTTCTGTTTAATGTGAAAAAACTGTAGAAATCTTACTAGGAGCTATTTGGTTTAGGCTGTATATTGTTTTCATTGGGTGCTATTAATATTGGTCTCCCCTTGAAGGTGAAGTTCTGGAAACCTTCAGGGACACTATAAGTATACAGGGTAGACACTG
The DNA here is from genome assembly GCF_047511675.1 of Marmota flaviventris. NCBI lineage: Eukaryota > Metazoa > Chordata > Mammalia > Rodentia > Sciuridae > Marmota > Marmota flaviventris. The sequence continues at coordinate 27,266,423 of NC_092500.1, read as the reverse complement.
TACTGCCTCAGATATACACTGCTAGATGGGAAGTTACACAAACTACATGAAAAAACAAGGGAATAAGGCACTCCAAATAAACCAAGATGGTCCAATAATAGAATCCAATGCAACAAAGTAGAAGAAATGTCAAAGAAGGAGTTTACAAAATACATAGTTAAACTGATCCATGACATAAAGGATAACGTAAGGAGTGAAATCAGAGATAAATTTCAGGAGGTAAAAGATCACTTCAAATAAAGAAATAGAAATTCTGAAAAGCAGAAATCCATGAAATGAAGGAATCAATAAGCTAAATTAAAAATTAAATGGAAAGCATCACCAACAGACTAGACCTCTTAGAAAACATAAACTCAGGCAATGAAGACAAAATATAAAATCTAAAAAGTATAAAGTTGACTATGCAGAGAAAATGGTAATAAACCATGAAGAGAACTTCCAAGAATTATGGGATAACACAAAAAGACCAAATTTAAGATTTATCAGGATGAATGAAGGCACACAGATACAAACCAAGGGAATACACAATCTGTTCAATGAAATAATATTAGAAAATCTCCCAAATCTAAAGAATGAAATGGAAAATCAAATACGAGAGGCTTACAGGGTCTCAAATGTACAAAATTACAACAGACCCACATCAAGGCACATTATAATGAGAATGACTAATATACAGAACAAGGATAGAATTTTAAAGGCTGTGAGAGAAAAATATCAGATCATATATAAGGGCAAACCAATTCGGATTTCAGCTGATTTCTCAACCCAGACCTTCAAAACTAGGAGGAACAGCTGGGTGGCACAGTGGCACAGCCTGAAATACCAGTGGCTTGGGAGCCTGAGACAGGAGAATTGGGAGTTCAAAGCCAGCCTCAGCAACTGCAAGGCACTAAGCAACTCAGTGAGACCATGTCTCTAAATAAACTACAAAATAGAACTAAATAATATTATCAATAATTTAGACTTAACAGACATAAATGAAATATTTCACCCATCAATGAGCAAAAACATTTTCTTCTCAGCAGCATACAGATCCTTCTCTAAAATAGACCATATCTTATGCCACAAAGCAAATTCTTAGTAAATACAGAAAAACAGATAATATCCTGCATTCTGTCAGATTGTAATGGAATGAAAATAGAAATCAACAATAAACTAAGAGAAGCTACTCTAAAACCTGGAGACTAAATAATGTGCTACTCAATAATGAATGGATAGCAAAAAAAAAAAATCAATGATGAAATAGAAAATACTTAGAGGTAAATGAGTACACTGATACAGCATATCAAAATCTCTGAGACACTATGAAGGCAATGCTTAAAGTTCATTGTATTGAGCTCATTCATTAAAAGAATAGAAAGTGAATGAATAAATTTCCTAACATTACATCATAAAACCCTAGAAAAAGAAGAACAAATCAACACTAAAAGCAGAAGACCAGAAATAATTAAAATCAGAGATGAAATCAAAACAATTCAAAAATTGACAAAACAAAAAGCTGGTTCTTTGAAAAAATAAAATTGATAAACCCTTAGCCATGCCAATGAAGAGAAAGAGAATACTTAAATTACTAAAAATTGTGATAAAAAAGGAATAATCACAATAGACACTACTGAAACACAGAAGATAATTAGAAACTATTTCGAAAATTTATTCTCCCAATAAAATAGATAATCTTGAAGACATTAACAGATTTCTAAAGACATATGACCTACCCAAACTGAATCAGAGGACTTACAATTTAAACAGATCAATTTCAAGCAATGAAATAGAAGATGCCAGAAGCCTACCAATCAAGAAAAGCCCAGGCAGACAGATTCTCAGTCAAGTTCTACAAGACCTTTAAAAAAGAATTAACACCAATACTCCTCAAAGTATTCCATGAAATAGTAAAGGAGGAAACACTCCCAAACTCATTATATGAGGCTAGTATTACCCTGACACCAAAACCAAACAAAGACACATTAAGGAAAGAAAACTTGAGACTAATACCACTGAAGAACAAAGATGCAAAAATTCCCAATAAAATTCTAGCAAATCTCATACAAAAACATATTAAAAAGATAGAGCACCATGATCAAGTGGGGTTCATCCCATAGATACAAGGTTGGTTCAAAATATGGAAATCAATAATCATAATTCATCACATCAATAGACTTAAAAACAAGAATCATATGATCTTTTAAATAGCTGCAGAAAAAGTAGTTGACAAAATACAGCACCCTATTATGTTCAAAACACTAGAAAAACTAGGAATAATAGGAAAATACCTAAACACTATAAAAGCTGTATGTGCTAAACTCAAGGCCAACATCATTATAAATGGAGAAAAATTGAAAGCATTCCCTCTAAAAACTGGAACAAGACAAGGATGCCCTTTTTCACCACTCTATTCAACATAATCCTTGAACCTCTAGCCAGAGCAATTAGAAGAAGGAAATTAAAGAAATACAAATAGGAAAAGAGGAACTCAAATTATCACTATTTGCCAAAACATGATTCTATATTTAGAAGATCCAAAAAAATCCCACCAGAAAACTTCTAGAACTAGTAAATAAATTCAGCAATGTAGCAGGATATAAAATCAACACCCATAAATCAAACATGTTCTTATATATCAGTGATGAATCTTGCTAAGGATTGCTTTGGCTATTCTGGGTCTCTTATTTTTCCAAATGAATTTCATGACTGTTTTTTCTATTTCTATGAAGAATGTCAATGGGATTTTAAAAGGAGTTGTATTAAATCTGTATAATGCTTTTGGTAGTATGGCCATTTTGACAATAATAATTCTGCCTGTCCAAGAGAGCTTGGGAGATCTTCCAGTCTTCTAAAGTCTTCTTCAATTTCTTTCTTTAGTATTATGTAGTTTTCTTTGTAGAGGTCTCCCCCCTCTTTTGTTAGATTAATTCCCAAGTTGGTTTTTTTTTTTTTTTTTTTGAGGCTATTGGGAAGAAGAATAAAGAAGGAGGAATCACAATACAAGACCTTAAACTATATAACAGAGCCATAGTAACAAAAACAGCATGGTATTGGCACCAAAACAAATACATAGACCAATGGTACAGAATAGAACACACAAACATAAACTCACATAAATACAATTCTCATACTAGACAAAAGTTCCAAAAATATTCATTGGAGAAAAGATAGTCTCTTCAACAGATAGTGCTAGGAAAACTGGAAATCCATAGGTAACAAAATAAAATTAAACCCCTATCTCTAACTCTGCACAAAACTCAACTCAAAGTGGATCAAAGACTTAGGCAATAGAACAGACACCCTGAGCCTAACAGAAAAGAAGATAGGTCCAAATCTTCATCATGTCAGCTTAGGAACTGACTTCCCTAAGAAGACTTCTAAAGCTCAAGAAGTAAACCAAGAATCAATAAATGAGCTGGAGTTGTAGCTCAGTAGAGCACTTGCCTCCCAAGTGTGAGGCACTGGGTCCAAATCTAGCACCACATAAAAACAAATAAAGGCATTGAGTCCATACACAACTAAAAAAATATATTTAAAAAAAAAGAATAAATGGGATGGAAAATCAAACTAAAAAGCTTCTCAGCAAAGGAAACAATCAATAATGTGAAGATAGAGCCTACAGAATGGGAGAAAATCTTTACCACACACACCTCAGATAGAGCACTAATCTCCAGGATATATAAAGAACTCAAAAAACTTAACATCAAAAAAAAACAAATAACACAATCAATAAATGGGCTAAGGAACTGAACAGATACTCACAGAAGAAGAAATACTAGTGGTCAAGAAAGATATGAAAAAAATGTTCATCATCTTTAGCAATTAGAGAAATGCAAATCAAAACTACTCTAAGATATCATCTCACTCCAATCAGGATGGCAATTATCAAGATTACAAACAATAATAAATGTTGACAAGAATGGGGGGAAAGGTACACTTATACATTGCTGGTGGGACTGCAAATGGGTGCGACCACAATGGAAAGCAGTATGGAGATTCCTCAGAAAACTTCAAATGGAATGACCATTTGACCCAGTTACCCCACTCCTAGGTTTATACCCAAAGGACTTAAAATCAGCATACTACAGTGATGCAGTCACATCAATATTTATAGCAGCTTAATTCACAACAGCTAAACTATGTAACCAACTTCAATGCCCTTCAACAAGATAGAATGATGTGTGTTAATGCAAATATTATTACATTCTATATAAAAAACTTGAGCACCCAAGGATTTTGGTATGGGGCAGGGGTCCTGGAACTAGTGTCTAATGGATACAGAGAGACCACTATATACATAATCTTTGCTTGATTATATGGCTGTCTATTTCATTTATCAATGTCAAATCATGTCTTTTATAGTAGTTTAGTATTTCAAAAATACCTCACTGATGATAAACATCAGTTTCAACATGTATGTAGCCTACAACTCTGCAAATTTACTTGTGGGTATATAACACAGGAAATTTTTTCACAATGCACAATATTGATACATGAATGTCCATAGCAGTAAAATTTACAGTAGCAAGGGAAAAGAAAACTCTGAAAAATAGGAGGTAAAAATGAACCACTTCTAATGCATACCAAAATATAATACAGCTACAAAAGAAAAAATACTCATAATTGAGTTATAAACTGAACTGACCACTTTTTTGAAACATTATTTTTCTTTGGAAAGGATGACAATTCTACCAATTACTTGAGTAGAAAGATAACCTGTCAAATCAAGGAATATAATTGGTAGAATTTAATGCCAATATTAAAATTCAGGCTTTTAAATGAAGTTTCCAATTTACAGAAACTTGTGTCCACCTCTATGAGCTTGACAGCTTCCTCATGCTGAAAGCCTACCCTAGGAATGATGGTGATACTGATAATATGATTGTGTTTATATTGTACAATGAAATGTATCAACATGTGAAAAATCTGAGTATCTCAGTGAAGAGATATTTGCCATGTGACTGATGTATGATGCACAGCAAAAGATCCATTCAAAAAGCAAGATGAACCAATAAATTTTAATGTTACAGGGTACAAAAAAGTATACTCTACCCTGGGCTCAAACATAGCAATTAAACTTTGAGAAATTATCACTTATCAGATTTTAGTACAGTATCAGATAAAAATAGCTACAATTATCTCACAAAGATATTAAAACATTCCACCCTTTTCCAACTACATATGTGCATGAGACTAAATTTTCTTCATATACTTTAAACATCATGACAGACTGAACATAGAAGCATAAGTATCCATCCTAAATTAAACCAGACATTAAAGAGGTTTGTAAAGATTTCATTATTCTTACTGAATTCTTGTGTTTTGAAAAATAATCTTTTTTTCTAAGAATAGTTATATTAATATTTATGAGTTGTTTTTAAATAATAATGTTTGCTAATTTTTCTTTTTAATTTATAATATATAAGTATCCATTGATATAACTTCCTCTTATCCCCTCAAAAATAAGTTCTTTGTAGTCTTTAATAATGTTGTGAACGTAAAGAGTGCTAGCCAAAGGCACAATCAATAAAATACTCTCAATCTCAGTAGTAGCATCTTAAAACAGTATCTATTCTCTCACATTGTTTTTGAGAATCAGCAGCTAAGTGAGTGATTCTGCCTCAGAGTCTCTCATAGGGTTGTAATAAGCTATGGACTAAAGTTACAGATTATGAAGACTTGACTAGATTTGAGGGATGTGTTTCCAAGCTCATTCACATGGCTGTCGGCAGGAGGCTTAATATTTATAGATAATTGTATTTATCTCTTTTTTCCTTAGTATCATTTTCTTTTTCTTTCTTGGCTTTCCCATTATAGTTCAACAAAATATTAGTTTTAAGTTATTAAGCAGAGCCAACCTTCAACATACCTTTGAATAAAAGAGTTTAATACTCTCTACCACAAAAAAAAAAAAAAAGTAAAGACATGGGAAAAAAAGCTTTAATACCAATAATCCCTCACACTATAATTAAATATTCACTATTAACCTTTTATAAAGAAACAAGGCAGAAAATATTAATGTTAAAAAATACAAGGAAAAAAAACAGAGTTGGAGATCTCACACTTTCTAATTTCAAAACTTATAAAGCTATACTACTCAAAACACTATGGTTCTGACACAAAGACATAGAGATCAGTGCAATAAAGAGACCACAAATAAACTTTCACACATCTAGCTACTATGGTCTCAATGCTGTGTCCTCCTAAAAAGCATACTTTGAAAGCCTAACCCCTAAAGAGGTATGAAGAGGTGCAGTCTTTGAGAGGCGATTAGGTCATGAATAAGATAGCACCCTTATAAAAGAAGCCTCAGGGCTAGAAATGTAGCTCAGCAGGATGCAGCTTGCTTCACAAGCTCAAGGCCCTAATTTCAATGTACCACCACAGAAATAAATAGATAGATAGATGATAGATAGATAGATAGATAGATTACTCAGGGAGATGAATCACCTACCAAATACCAAATCTGCCAGTGCAGATTTTGGATCTTGGACATTCCAGTCTCCAGAATAAGGGGAAAAATAATAGTTTATGTTAATCATAAACTATTCAGGTTATGGCATTTTGTTATTGGAATACAAAGATTATGACAATAGCCAAATAATTTTTATCAAGAGTTGCCGCAGTCTGGCTGGGCACAAATGCCGCAGTCTGGCTGGGCACACAATCACGAGCCACCACACAGCTTGTAGATTCAAACAGCAACTCTTTATTCCCGAACTCACACCAGCCGTCTACAATCACGTTCTGGGGAAATCCACGTTCTCTGCCCAAATCCACGTTCTCTGCCCGAATCCCCGTTCTCTGCCCAAATTCACGTTCTCTGCCCAAATTCACCTCCACTGGGCTTCTATCTCCAAAATATACTGTCTGAATCCCGTGAGAACTCAAGGGGAACTCAGGCAGCAGGATACGCCCTATTCCCAGCAGGAATAATCTTAAACCTTAAACCTGGAACCTAAACTGGGAACGCCCTAAACAGGATTATCTTAAAACCAGGAACACCCTAATCTGCCTTGGTCCTTGAGCAAGGTCACCTACATTCAATGTCGCTGCAACATGTCAGCAACATGGGGTACGCTGGCAAGGAAATTGTCATACCTACTTGGCTAATGGCTCCCAGCAAAGAGTGTCAATGGGGAAAGAACAGTCTTTTCAACAAATGTTGCTGGGGAAAGATGAATATCAATGTGCAAAAGAATAAAATCGGACCCTTACTTTACACCACATACAAAAATTAACTCAAAATGGATTAAAGACCTAAACATGAGACCTAAAACTATAAAACTCTTGAAGGAAAATATTCATGATAAAATTTCTTAGATACGACGCTCAAATCATAGGCAACAAAAGTAACCATAGAAAAACTAGACCAAGCTGAAATTTTAAATTTTTGTACATCAAGAGAAGCAAAGAGTGAAAAGGCTTTGCAAATCAAATATTTGATAAGGAGTTGTACTTGCAGCAAATTATATATCTGATACAGGGTTAATATTCAGAATATATAAAGAACTCTTACAACTCAGTAACAAAAAGGAAAATAGCTGGGCACAGTGGCACATGCCTGTAATCCCAGCTATTTCGGAGGCTGAGGCAGAAAGATCACAAGTTCAAAGCCAGCCCTGTGCAATTTAGTAAGATTCTGTCTCAAAATAAAAAATTTTAAAGGCTGGGGATATAGCTCAGTAGTGGGGCATCCTGGGTTTAATTCCCAATACCACAGAAGAGAAAAAAAAACATTAAAATTATATAAGAAAAGATTATACAAGAAAAGAAAAAATTATACAAGAAAAGATTCTCAGGATACTATTTAATAGAGAAATGTAAACTAAAACCACAAGATTCTACCTTACACCCATTAAAATAGTTACTCTCAGAAAAATAAAAGAGTAACAAATATTAACAAGGATGTGAAGAAACTATAACCTTTGTACACTGTATAAAGGAAAAGGGAAAGTAAAAAGGTAGTGATTTCTTAAAAAATTAAAAATAGAATTACTATATGATCCAGCAATTTCACTTCTGAATGTAATATACATGTATGTGCATTGTGTGCATTTAACAAGAGTGTCATGACCATTCAATGGATAAAGGGCATTCTTTTCAACAAATGTTGCAGGGGAAAATGAATATCAATATGCAAAAGAATGAAATTGGACCCTTACCTTACACTATATACACAGACACACACATACACATGCACAATAGAACTGAAAGAAGGGTACAAAAAAGTATCTGTATATCTACATTCAGAGTATTATTCAGAATGGTCAAAAAGATGGAAGAAACCCAAATATCCATCGACAGATGAATGGATAGTATGTTAAATACAAAGAACGTTATATTATTTAGCCTTAAAAAGTAGATTCTGACACAGTTACATGGATGAACCTTCAGGACATTTTATTAAATGAAATAAGACAGTCACAGAAAGAAAAATACTCAATGATAACACTTTCAGAAATACTTAGAACAGCAAAATTCAAAGAGAGAGAATGGTGGTTACCAGGAACTCAGAATGGGACTACTAGAGAGTTGTTTAATGGTTATAAAGTTTTGGTTTTGCAAGATCAAAAGAATTCTGGAGATTAGTTTGTACAACCAGGTGAATATATTTAGCACTAAAATATACACACACATACACACTCACATAGAATCAGACATTTTGTTCTATCATATAAATAAGATACACAAAACTAAAATTTAAGACATAAAATCAATTAACAAATATATGTAGCTTTAAAATCCTCACCTGATTTTTTTGTGTTAACTCATGAACTGAACCTTTAAGGTTTTGTAATTCCTGCACATATACAGCAACTTCCTGGGGACCTTTGGCAAGTTCACTCCTTAACTGGCTTATTGTAGCCTAAAAAAATAAAATAAAAATTAGAGTAAACTAAATTTAAAAAGGAAAGAGAAGTACACAAAGGTTTTAAGATTATCAATTTTTTGTTGTTGTAGTAGTTAAATTGAAATAACACTTGGAACCTTCAAGTTGATTCTTTGTCCTACCACCCTCACAACAACATCACATTATTTTGGGCTTGAAATTAAATTTAAAATTTTATCTAACATGTACAACACCGTTTATCTAATAATACACAAAATGAAACGTTGTCTGAGGTAAGCATCAAACAGCAAACTTCAGTTCACTGGTATGGAAACTCTATACTTCAATCCTCTTGAATTTAAAGAGGATAAGCAAGTTATGTCTACGTTTCTCCTAATTTCAATAACATGAGCTTTTCCTTTTAAAACAAGTAAATATAAAGCATGAACATATAATAATATAAGAGAAAGTTAGTTAAACAAAGATCCTAAAAATACAAACTTTCTATATACTAAAGCTCAACTATTTGAAAGACCACCTACTGCTTGGTTTCCTGAAAATGATATTAACAAAAGAAATCTGTATTTCTTGAAATGCTTGCTAGTTTTACTTTTCACATTCTTAAAGTTTGTTATTTTCGTTGTCTCTATTCTTTATCACTGAATAAACTTTATAATAAGGATGAGACATATTAAAATTGAGATTTTGATTGTGAGGGAGGAGAAGAAAGTGAGTCATATACTTTCCCTTTTCCTATTGTAAATTATGAATCATTTTAATCTTTTACAATGATGATGTGACATGTTTATATTTGGGGAAAAAATAAACCTAAAAAAGACAAAAATGTCAAAGGAAATAAAATACTCTCTTCTTTCAACTTCCCCATGAGTAAAATTCAAACATCTGTGCCCTTGCCACCTTAACTTTTCTTCCCACTTTACAGGCCATAACTTCTCAGGAATCCTCAGCCCCAAGGCTGCACCCTCATTCTTATTTACTCCTTCTCACTCATATCCTCCTTGAGATGGTCCCTGACCATTCTAAAACTGCCCCCATGTTATTCCTAATTTCCCTACTGCCCATATCCTGCATTTTCCCCCTTCTTCATAGCACATGTTCATTACTTGTCTATAATGATTGGTTTACTTAGATATTGTTTGACTTTCACAAAAGAATATCAACCTTATGAGAACAGACATTAACTTATTCAGTGCTATATTCTCCACACCTAAAATACTTCCTGCCACTTAGCATGAATCCAAAAAATACTTCCGAAAGGAATGAGTCATTATACCTCCAAAGATTTAGTAGATATTTATTCCCATTGAAACAGCATATTAGTCCCTATAAAATAGTTTGCAGTTCCTTGATGCTATATTATTCAACATTAAATTTTTACTAAAATCTTTAAATTATAAAATGATTAAGAAACATTTCAAACAAACATTCTGCTCATTGTTTTAGAATTAAAATTATGTATTTACTACTATAAGTAATCATTTTACATTGGTTGAAATTTTGCTGATTAACAAAACAAAAACAAGCATGTCTTTGAAGATATGAGATTGCCTTAAAACACAAAACTGCCATATGACAATAGAAAGTTAGGTTAGCACTAATATCAAAAAGCCTTCTATAAACACATTACCTCAAATTTAAGCATCTCCATTAGAAAGCACAAAAAAATAATAAAATGATGGATGAAATGTGGAACACAAGACTGACAAAATTATACATTGAATACACAATAAAAAATGTCCAAACATACCTTAAAAACTAATATCTTAAATTAACATACTTAAAAATATTTAAATACTCTTTTTAATAGCTAAAACATAAAGAGTTATTCCATACCTATATAAACATTCTTACTCTTAAAACTAAGATGTAAATAAGTTTATTTGAAAGACAGATAAAATTCTTTAAAAATTATTTTCAATAAAAACCACACCAAATATAAATGGAATATAGCTGATATTTTCAATGATGCAAATTTTTAAATTAATACTTTTGAAATCTTTAAATTCTCAATTTCTAATCTATAAAACAGCCAATTATTAGTTGAAAACTTTTAGAATAAAAAATATGCTTTTAAAAATATAAATACAAAGTCAACTAATTCTCAAGGTATATGTCCAATTAAAGTAATAAACCTAAAGACATTTAATAATGTACACTACATTATATATCTTCAGCCCCAACTAGTAATACTAGTCAAATAAATCCTTACATCTTTAGCTTCTTGAATTTCTGTTAATGTGTTTGTTTCTGATGCCAATACTGAGATTCAGTAAAAGCAATGTCCATAATAAAAATTTTTCTCCTAAATTCTTTAAATGCATAATGACCAACCCACTTGAGAACAAATAGGACTGAATTTTAATAAATTAAAAAATATATGACACATAGTCAAAGTAGAAACTAAAAAAAAAATGGAGTTATAAAAAAATAAGTGAGATGAAGCAATTAGACAATAATTTTTCATATGCAAATGGAGTAAAATACAGCTCAAAAATATTTTAAGCTATTACTCAACACAAATATTACAATTTTGCTTATAAGGCAAACATCAAGCCACCTAAAATAGGAGACAACGTACTACAGGCTTTGGATGATACCTGGTTTAAAACCCTAGTCTTTATATTAGGTACATGACTATGAACAAGTTACTTAACCTAACTGAGCTTTAGGCTCCTCTGTAAAACAGATCTAATACTTAACTAAATGGAGTTTTAGGAAACAAATGAAACCACATTTGTTAAAGTGCCCAACATGGTATCTAAAACCTAGTGATGCTCAAAGAGTTCAATTCTAATAGTAATATTAGCCTGAATGATACTACCACTTCTTAAAGTTATTACAAATATTTTAACATTGCCTGAGGTCTCATTCCTCATTATGTACCTATTACTAAGTAAGTAAAGAATAAATATCTTCTTTGTTTCACGGAAAATATAGTGAAATATTAAATTACCTATTCAAGTACTTGGCAAGACTAAATTTATTTTAAGTACCTAAAATGAAAACTTCAACAGAGTTAATAAGTAAAACAATTGAGGCCAGGGTTGTAGCTCAGTGGTACAGCACTTGCTTAGCATGCATGAGGCACTGGGTTCATTCCCCGACACCACATAGAAATAAACAAATAAAATAAAGGTATTGTGTCCATCTACAACTAAAAAAAAAAAAAAAAATTCAAAAAAAGAAGAAGAAGTAAAACAATTGATTTTTAAGTCATTTTCCTTCTTTCCCAGAAACATCTTTTCTATAAAAACAAATCATATATATTCTTTCCTTCAGTTAGCCCTCCTTTAGGATAAAGGGAGACACTGAATTCTTTCACATTCAAATCTTTTATAACTCTAGTCATAACTTTTTCATTTTAAATGATCTTCTTTTTGCCTTTTAGATAATTTAATCTAAATGAATAAAAACATAAGTTTGTTTAAAATAGTTCCAAATTAAACTTATAATAATTCTTAAAATATTTTTCAGGAATATTTTCTCATTACCAAGTTATGTAAGTTTCTGCATATATTTTTACAAATGGAACTAAATATATAAATTTCTTTTCCTTGTTAATATTCTTACTTATCAAGTATATGTATAACTCCATAACTCTCAGCTGGGAAAGGTCTTGTGCTCTAAAAGCATCAACATTTATTTTAAAATTTTAATAATATTTAAAGAAAATTATAAATCAAAAGAGAGTACAGATTTTTTTTTTAATTTGAAAATACCAGAAGGCAGGCAGATCTAATAAAAATAATTCATATTCGTAGGGTGCGGTGGCGATGCCTGTAATCCCAGGGGCTCGGAAGCTGAGACAGTAGGTTCCCAAATTCAAAGTCAGTCTCAGCAACTTAGGTGCTAGTTTTATAAGATAAAAGTAAAACATATATGACTGTCAGACCACTATAACTATACACAAATATTTTTCATATCAAATGAAGCAAATAGTATTTTGAAAAGCCACTTGGAAAAATCCCAAATCTTGGTTTTATTCAACAGTATGCACTATCTAAGCTAGTATCATTACCTCTGAGTTAGCATATTCTACTTGTAACTTTTTGCACTCATCTTTGAGTTTTTCAGATTCTCTCTCACGCTCCAAGGTCATATTATCCATTAGCGTTTGAACTTGGACCAATTCTTTCTTTAGCACAGCAACATCTTCTATACCAGGTCTCTGAAGCTGTGAAGTTACACATTTTAATTAAAAATTACAGTAAAAAACTAAAATAATATACATTTTTAGAATGAATTTACTAAAAAGAAATCAAAATGAAGATAATCCTATCAATTTTTGGACTCGGAAAATTAAACACTGATCTCTCTCTCCTAATAAGCCACCTCCTCTTCTCACTCTCTTGCATTTAACAATATTACCACTGAAGGTACAATCTAGCAAATTCACAATTATCTTTAGTTCTTCATTTGCTTTCCTTTCCTTCGCAAACAGCATACATTGGAAATAACAACAACTTAGTAAATGCTACGTGCCTTATTTTTTCTATCCTAGGAAACTGGTAATAAAAATGAAAAAGGAACAAAGCTCAGTGGTTCAGCAATTGTCTGGCGTTCTTAAGGCCCTGTGTTAGATCCCTAGTACTACAAAAACCAAAAAAAAAAGGAACAGATGTAAGAACAAGTAGGGTTTATAGCAGGTTGCATGTAGTTGATTCATTTACCCATATATTTATTGGGTGCTAAATTAAGGAACAAAGAAGTCTAGGATAGATTCAAGATTGTTAGCTAGCTGTGGTGACGCACACCTGTAATCTCAGCAACTCAGGAGGCTGAGGCAGGAGGATCACCAGTTCAAAGCCAGGTCTGAGGATATGGCTCAGTGGGAGAGCACCCCTGGGTTAAACCCCTGAACTGCCATAAAATAAATTTTTAAAAAAAAATTTGGGAAGGAATGTCAGGATCAAATATGTAAATATGAAAAATACTTTAAAAAGACATTATATTTAGATAGAAACAACAAAAATGTTCAGGTAATGTTATATATCATAACATTTTTATTTTAAAAAATCACATGTAGTATACATATGTAGGTGGAGAGTATAGGGAATTTTTATTTCCTCCAGTTTACTCAAACTTTTTTTTACATTTCAGATATTATTATTTTAATATTCACAATAATATCCAAATTATTTCAATTTTCACATTTCAATGGAATGACTATATCTGTACATGTATTTGCTTCTCTACCTACTGCCTTCACAAAATTACAATGGCTTAAAATTTTAAAACATCCAATTGATAATTTTTAAGACAAAGAACAGATATTAAAAACCACATAGAAAACAAAGGAAAATAGATGTGTTAGAAAAAGGAATTAGATGATGTCCTTAACTAAACACTGAAGAAAAAAATAATATTGAAGAGAGGTAACAAAACTTTGAAAAAAAAAAATATTTCTTCAGCTGGGTGTGCCTGTAATCCTAGCAGCTCAGGAGGCTAAGGCAGGAGGATCATGAGTTCAAAGCCAGCCTCAGCAATGGCTAGGTACTTAGCAACTCAGTGAGACCCTGTCTCCAAATAAAATACAAAAAAGGGCTGGGGATGTGGCTCAATGGTCAGTGGTCGAATGCCCTTGATTTCAATCCCTGGTACCAAAAAATGATATTTCTTCAGAGTATATATTTCTAAACTTTAATTTAGAAATTTCAAGAACTATTTCCTCACAGTACATTTTAATTTATAAAGATATTTTTTAAAATACATTCCAATAAATGGTTTCTAAATTACCAGTTCAGTCTTCAGATCTTGAATTGCAGTTGCCTCTTTGTTTAATTCTTCTGTCAAAAGTGTTACTTTTTGTTCTGCAGCCTCTCGAAGGCTCCTTTCCTCATCATATTTTGACTTTATATCTAAATAAAGATGGTAATAAAAATTAGTTTCATGACATTATCTCTGAAAAAAAAAGAATTTATATAAATCCCTGTATATTACTCTGCATATCTGTACATCACTCTAATTTCAACTAACATGCTTTAAATAGATATAAATATACACAATAAAATTATACTTATGATTACATAAATGATGAGCTTAAAATAGTAAAATGATTTTGTCTACATACATTCCCCCCAACACTGCTACTAATTAGGCATTTTAAAGAATATTTAGTCACATATAATATTTTACCTAAAAGCATATACTTTAAAAAATACATAGTATGAGCTGGGCATAGTAGCACACACCTGTTCATCCCAAAAACTCAGGAGGCTTAGGCAGGTGAATTGCAAGATTGGGAACAGCCTCAAGAACTTAGAGAGACCCAGTCTCAAAATTTAAAAATTAAAAAAAAAAAAAAAAAAGGTCTAGGAAAGTAACTCAGTAGTAAAGCATCCCTGGGTTCAATCCCCAGTAGAAGAAAAAAGAAAAAAAAATTATCTTCTTTAAATTTCAAGAATAAACTACAAAGAAAAGCCTTTTGAAGGGAGAAGGTGAGAGTACAATCATTTATAAAACAACTATGATATTAAATTCCATTCATAACCACCATAGTCTATAACAAATCCTTTATCACACTGAAAAATTATTTTTTTCCTAGGATATATAATGGTGAAAATGTAATGAGGCTAATTTATTAGCTAAAAAATTCTGATTCAATTTACCTGCAATTTCAGTTGCAAGTTGGGCTGCTTTCTGTTCAAATAAATCTTTCATTTGCTTAATATTAAAATTTTCTGTTTGAGCCTCTTCTAATTGTTGTTCCAAAGACTGTAGTTCTACCACATACAAAAAAAAAAGGGTAGCCATTATTTAAATACAATGTTAATTACATATACTAAATATTATTACTTATATCATAATCACTGTCATAATAAAGACAATCAACATGAGTTTATTATAAGTAGAGTATTTTCATATTTCAAGAATTAAGTACATCTGATTCATTGATGGCACAAATCATAATGTATAAACATAAAACAAATCAAAGAAATACTTAATCACCTCCAAATAATCTATAAATATTTGTTGTAAATCTATAAATATTTAAAAGTTATATTGACTTCATATTTCATAGTAATTTTCTTATACCCATCAAATGGCCAGATGTAACATATCCTGCTCCTCTGAAAAAAAAGTAGCTTTAAAGTAAAATAAAATTTGAAGTGGTTAAGAACATCCAGGTTTTGAAAAAAAAATAATCAGTTTAAGCATGCAGTCAATCTAATATTACTTCATTCTCATCAAAAAGAGATTTCATAAATATAATAGATAATCTCAATTAGTCACTGAGCATTCCTCCACATAAAGATAGTTACAAAGATGCTAGTGCCATCAATTTGCTTGGAGGGACAAAGACTGTATAACTCCTTCACATAGACTTCAATTTTCATTAAACAATCATATTGATATAATACTCCAGAAGGTTATTTCTAGTTAACTAAATTATTAAGTACACAGATAACTTTCTAAGTCTAGAATATGACCATAAACAGAATATGTTTTAGAGCTACAAAGGACAACCACAAAATTCCTTCAGCAAGCATCAAAGGAGAGGAGGGGAAAAAAAAAGGATAAGAAAGAAGAAAAAGAAAAATGAAAAACTATCTATTCTAAGTAAAGTTACCTGCTGATGAATCAGCCACCAATCCATCAGGTTTAGCCTCCTCAATGAAAACAAAAGACAAACAAATACATTAAAAGAAGACAATACTGTATATTGCCAATGTTAAAAATCTCCAAAAGCTACATGTCAGGTCAAATAGCAAGATTTTGGTAAAAATTAAAGTCCTTATTCTTCCAGATATATAAGTGCCATTGGCCAACTAACATAATGACCTACCTGTAGTTCACCAGTTATAAGACAGAATATTTCGAATGTTAATATATATGAAACTGTAATGAATCTGACAATAGATAGCATCCTAAATTCTATAACTTTAGTAATAAATAAATAGGACTTACCCTTCCCTCCAAATGTGACAATTGACTTTTCACACCCCATATGTGACCTCAACTACTGGACTTCAAAATATATAAATCTATGAGTTTGATAGACATTTTGACAGCTTAGGCTACAGCAGACAGCACTCTCCAAGATCAACAGCTCAAACTGTCACAGGTCCACACCCTGTTAGCCTTTGAACTTTAAAGTCTCATCCATCAACACTTGCACTGTCCCCTTGCTGCAAGAAATCCAGTCATTGCAGATCTCTATATTGGAAAGAATCACTCCCAAGACAATGCTCATAAACCTTTATCTTAAATTTTAACTAGACTTAAATTCCTATAGACACCTGTTTTCGTCATAATTGAGCAATCAGACATTAATAATTTAGGATCTTACTCACTGTGATTAATGTATCTCATCTACTATTTCCTGTGAAATGTGTTGACATATTTCCCCCCTCTTTCAACACTACGAACCTAAGAAAACATTTTTTATATGGCCATAAAATGTTTGATTCATGAAATCATACCAAATCATCTCCTTTAACCACATAAAACATCTATAATATTTGAAAATTAACATAAGCCAAATATGTCATCAAACTATCATCACTAAAAATATTGGATTTAGGGGCAGGGGGCATAACTCAATGGTAGAACAATTGCCTAGCATGCACAGGGCCCTGGGTTTGATCCCAAAGGTTAAAAAAAGGGGAGTTGGGGGTGCTTAGGGCTGGGTATATAGCTCAGTTGATAGAGTGCTTGCCTTGCTTTCATAAGGCCCTGGGTTCAATCCCCAGCACCACAAAAAGAAAAAGGAAAAAAAAGAAAGAAAAGAAAGGTTCTAAAAGCATAGTTTTAATTTAATAAATCATTTTTAAAAAGAAACAGAAATAAAGAATATATGCCTTAAAGTTTAAGTTACCTCAGAAATTAGGAGTAAAATAATATACTACCTTGGCATTATTTTCATACTTCAAAGAATTACATGCATCTCAAAGATTTTAATAAGGTATTTCCTAGTAAAGCTTTTTGTTTTCCTATGTATTAGATTCATACATATTGATTACTAAGAATTATTTTTTCTAAGTTAAATTTTCTATCAAGGTAATTTTTTATCTTATACTGTGGAAAATTTATTTAAATCTATTAACTGCATAATAGTCATCTCAAATGTAGTAAAATAATTCTCCTCTCTCTTTTCAGGTATAAAAAATAATACAGCCCATGTTTGATTAGTAAGTAAAAATATTTTAGATTACTAAAAACCCCTTTAAATAGTAATAAAACTGATATTTTGTTAGTCACTTATTTGTTTCTCTTTCATAGTTCAAATGACAATTCTTAGTGCAAAGACTAAAAGGCAAGAAAAAAACCTAATTGGAAGTCACAACATGCTTAGATAATATATACAGATATTACTATTACTTTATGAAAATATTATAAATATTGATGAAGAGTGTCTACTTTATTCTTACAAATAAACACTATATACGAATTTGGAAAAATTCATTATTCTATGATGCTTCCCATAATGGTAGTATAATAGCAATATAATTTTAGCATAAAAATCATTTTGTTAAGTCATTTAAAAACAACTTACAAATAACTGCTTTTGATGCCACCATGATTTTCTTCTGGTTTTTCCTATGTACTATTGTTATGTAGTTAAATTCATACATACATACATATATACAGTCACATATAAAACATGCCAGTCAATTATGGACTACATATATAACAGTGGTTCCACAAGAATATAATGGAACTCAAATTTTTTATCTAGTGACTTTGTAGGTTATGTGATATCATAATACAATGCATTTCCCATGCGTTGTTTTAATGCTGGTATAAACAAATTTACTATGCTGCCAGTTATATAAAAGTATAGTATATACAATTGTATACAGTACTTAACACTTGATAATGAAGGTAAGTGATTATTACTAGTTTATATAATTACTACACTGTACTTTTGTTGTCATTTTAGAGTCTACTTTCCACTTTAAAAAATATATATACAGTAATATAGAACCAAGCAGGAAAAAAAAAATACAGTAATATAGAGCCAAGCAGTTCCTTCAGGAAGAATTCCCAAAGAATGCACTATTACATGAGAGGAGAGATCCACATGTGTCACTGCCCCTGAGGACCTTCTCTATGAGACAACATATAGAAGTAGAAGACAGTGACACTGATGCCGCTGCCCCTGTTAAGCCAAGACGACCTGTGTCTTCATTTTTAACAAAAAAGTTTAAAGGCTAAAAAAGTTTAAAACTTAAAAAAAGTCTTATAGAATAAAGAACAAATACAATGTGTTTGTATTTTAAGCTGTTATTATATGAGTCAAAAAGTTTACAAAATGAATAGTTACAGTAAGTTAATGTATTATTGAAGAAAATTATTTTTGTAAACTTTAATGTGACCTAAGTGTTTACAGAGTCAACAGGAGTATACAGTAATGTCCTAGATCTTCAGATTCACTTGCCACTTAGTTGCTGACGCACCAGAGCAACATTCAGTACTGTAAGTTCAATTCATACAAGGCAAGGGGTCTATAAACACATATCACTATTCATCTTCTATACCATATTCCATATTTTTACTATATCTTTTCTGTTCACATACACAAATGTCTTTTGTGTGTGTGTGTGTGTGTGTGTGTGTGTGTGTGTGGTGCTAGAGATAGAACCCATGGCCTTGTGCATGTGAGGCAAGCATTCTGCCAACTGAGCTATATCCCCAGCCCCACAAATGCCATTTTGTTAAAATTACTTACAGTATTCAATACAACAACATGCTGTATAAGTGTATAGCCTAAGAGCAATAGGCTATACCATATAGCCCATCCTTCCCTTGTGTATGTGCCTTTTATTATGTTTGCACAATGACAAAATCACCAAACAACACATTTCTCAGAATGTATCCCCACAATTGACAAAGGACTGTATGTGTACATGAGCATGTGCGTACCCATATAGATCTTTATTCAGTTTTTTAAAACCTAATGTTGTTAGTAGAACAACTTCCTCATGTTTTAAATCAATTTCACAAACATAAAATATAAACAAATTCCCTTTCAACAGACATTGTACTTATTTCCCATTTGTCACAAACACAAATGCTTGGAGGAGATTCATTACTGTTTGAACTTACATTTTTAACCATTTAAGTATATTGCCAGAAAAATAAAATAAGCCCAACATAAAAAAAAAATTTCATAGGTGGGGCCAGAGTTCTGGCTCAGTTGTAGAGCACTTGCCTAGCATGTGTGAAGCACTGGGTTCAATCCCTGGCACCACATAAAAAAATAAATAAAATAAAATAAAAATATAAATAATAAAAATAAATAAAAACAAATAAAATAAAAGTATTAGCTGGGGCTATGGCTCAGTGGTAGAGCGCTTGCCTAGCATGTGTGAGGCACTGAGTTCTGATTCCCAGCACCACATATAAATAAATAAAATAAAGGTCCATTGACAACTAAAAAATATTATTTAAACTAAATAAATAAATAAAGGTATTTTTAAAAAGAGATACATAGGTAACTTATTCTTAGTAACATCTTTAAGAAGTTACATCTTCACTTCTCATATTCTTATTTCCATTCATTAGAAATACAAAGAATATATTGCAGGCTATTAAACACAGAAATGAATTAGAAAGCTATTTATATCAGGCCACTTACTTACAAAAATGTATTATGCTTAATTTTCAGCAATGAAAATAAACAACTAATGAACATGCTTCAAGTATTTAAAAAGCAATTACTTGCTGTTGAAGTCCTTGATATTTTTCTAATTCTTTTTTTAATTCTTCTGAGTACCATTTTTCTTCCTAATGAAAAAGATTTTTTAATTAGTAAATTTTAAGAGACTTTTAAACTGAAACACACACACACACACACACAAAGTGGAGTCATATTTATTATTACCTTAAGTGAAGCCTGTAGATCTTGGACCTCTTGTCTCAGTAGTGTTATATCATCTCTAAATATGTGGGGTTGGGGGGATTAATAGTTAGTGTCCTTTATTTTATAACCTGTTTTCTCAACTATTCATTATATAACAATAAGTAGTTTATATAATAATAAGTAGTTTTGCAATCTTTAAAAAGAACTACAAAAGAATTTATGTATAATGACAAATATATAAATCCCTTAGAAAAATAATTTTATGCCTAAAGCTCAATGTTTATAAATGGGAAAATATTTCCTCATGGAAATAATCATATTACTGATTGTCAAATGCCTAAAGCAGAAATAAAAGGTCTTCTATTAATTTACCAACAATAAGTATCAATGGCTTCCTGGTGTAGTTAGCATGAAATCTAAAGTCATTAACAAAGTCTATAAAAGTCAGTAAAATCTAGTCCCTGTCTTAAAACTCTCCCCTTCATTTACTCAGCTCTAGCAATATTGGCTTATTCCTGTTCTTTGAGTGTCACATGCTCTTTCCTGCTGAGAACCTCCTCACATTCTGTTCCCCTCATCCAAGGCTCTGAGAAAGAATGGTAAGCAAACCGTAATGCTAGGCCCTAATGCAGGAGAGAAATTCCATGAGAAAACACACTTAGGATTATTATTCTTCATGTCAAGGACATATCTTCCCCTGTGGGAATTTAAACAGTAGAAAATGCAACTCTCCTCGCTCCATGCCGCTTACCATTGGCAGCTCTGATAGAAGATACAAGAACTGAAATGGGAACAGGAGTTAAGTAGAAATATCAAATGAATTGATTCTAATCTAAAGCAAATAGAAGAACATGGCCAATTCCAATGATGGGAAAAGTCAAGATCACTCCAACACAAGTAAAAGATATTAACAAGGTGAAAGATAATGAAATAGACTGATGAGAGAATTATATGCTAGAATAGGGGTGGGAGTAAAGGGTAAAAGGACAGCCTCATCTGTGAAGAAGGGCTTAATAGCAGAAAGGAAGGAAACTGCCAACAGGGGAAATATAAAGCATGAAGAAATTAGTCCTCTACCTTTATAGCCATTCATATATAAAAAATTCATTCATTATTCAACAGGCGTGTGTTGTCTGTGCTAGACTCTCAAGCTGTTCAGTCTAATGGGGGAAGTAAACACGTAAACAAGTAAGTGTGGTATAATAGAAATAAAAACAGAAGCTCACAGACAGTGGTCACTTCCACCTAGAAGACTCAAGAAGGGCTCCTTGATGGAGAGAAACATTGATGTCTTTCATCTTTTGACTACCAAAATAAAATCCAATCATAGTTTTCTGCTACTTTTGTTGACTTAAGTTTGTCTTTCTGTGTATTTTTTATTTGTTTTCATTTTTCTGGTGTTTGTTTAGTTGTGCGTGTGTATGGGTGTAGCCAGCCTTCCCTCTCTCTCATATGGTTCTATGAATAATGTGATTTATAGAAACCACAGGTCAACCACATGTCATTTATACATGACTTAAGTGTCTTACAGTTGTGTAAATATGTGTGTTTTAAGTCTTCTCTATTATTCACTAATCTTCTAACTCTACACATAAACTAAAATGATAAAAGAATTAATAACAGTATTTGTACTATATATGTATCAAATATACCTACATTTCAAAATCCTCTCTAAAAAGTTTATTAATACATCAGGTTTCAGATATTTTATCAATATGCTGAATGGCTCAGGTAAAAATTTAATGAAAGACTAAGAAAAATAATTCTGTGGGCCTAGTCACTCCAATTAGTCTTTTTTAAAAGTACCACTTCAACAATTTTTTTTAAGTAATTTATGAACAAAAGTCAATCTTTCAAAATGTGTAACCCTAGTAGCTAGAAGCAGTAGAACACACTTATAACCCCTGATGCTTAGGAGGACGAGGCAGAAGGATCTTAAGTTCAAGGCCAGCCTGGGCAACAAGTGAAACCTGTCTCAAAAATAAAGAAAGGTCTGGGGAGGTAGCTTAGTGTTTACCTACTACATGCAATATCCTGAGTTCCTCGGTACCACAAATGATAATAATAATAAATAAATACTGCAAAAGACAATTTGGGAATATCTAAGTTTTAAAAGAAAACTTCATTTAAAAATTCCACTTTCAGAAATTTATTTTGCATATATATTCAAACTGCACATAATATCTCCACCGTACATAATTCAACATTATATGTAATTCAAAAACACTGAAAATATCCTAGATCAACGGGAGAATGATAAAATTCCACACTACCATTAAAAAGAATTAGATGGCTCTATCCATAAGACAGAGAGAAACAAAAGGTATAGTGCAATGTAGAACCTCTACTTTTTATGTAAAGATATTTATTCATATACATATATTTATTCATATGTACATAGATATAAGCATATGTATAGACTCTGTCTGGAAGAATATAAAAGAAACTGATGAAGAGAACTGGGAAAAAGGGGTACAAGGGCTTAATTTTCACCTTAGGACTTCTTGAACCATTTAAATTTGGTACTATGTATATATCAACTATATATACATTTAATACATTAATGTATCTGGTTTTAGTATTTTATCAATACTAATGTAATTTACATGTAAACTAATAAACAGCTTTAAAGCAAAAAAGGTTATGTGACCCACTTAAGTCATGTGAACTATATATCCTGCCTATAGCTATACGTTATCCAATGTGTTACGGAAAGGTAGCAGTTCACCAAAAACTTAAGAGGTATAGGAAGAAGAGAACAAGAAATACGGTAAGAAATAAACCTGGGAAAGTACACAGTATATATCCCATAAGTAATGAAAAAGTTTCTTTTTAGAGCAACAACAATCAAATTTGCATTTTAAGAATACAATTCTCCAACAATTTGAAGAATTAATTATAGGGGTACAAAACTAAAGCCAACTATATATACTGAAAATATTTCTCAGTGAGACATAAGTCCTAAAATAAGCTGTAGCAGTGAGGATGGAAAAGGATATAAAACCTGTTAAGGAAAAAGAATGATTGAATTTTCAGACACTTCACAAAAATGATGAAGGAGAGCAGGGACAGGTATGTAAAAATGAACACACCCAATTTTCTGGCTTTAGTAACTGGGTAGACAAATAATGTTGCCATTCACCAGAACAAGTAACAGCACACAAGAAGCAGGTTCAGAAGGAAATGCCATCAACTGTTTTCAAAATGTCACAGTGAGATGCTTTGGGGACACCTAAGGGAAGACAGCTACTAGGCAATTTGGGAGATAATTCTAGGTTGGAGATGCAGTTTAGTAGAAAGTTATGGATGTGAAATTACCACAGGTGGATGACATACAGGAAGAACAGCACATAAAACAGTAAACAAAGAATGATTACAATATTAAGTTGTCTCAGAAGTTTAGAAGAAAAAGGAACTAGCAGAGTCAATTTTTGCTAAGGTTGCAGTAATCTACAAAGATGACTACCACTGAATTCTTGCATTCCTAGACACATCTACTGCTCCATTGAAAGATGAAGGTTACTTCTTGGCCTCTTGAATTTGAACTAGCCCTATGACTACTTTTACCTACAGAATATGGCAGAAAGATGCTCTGACAGTTTTGAATCAGGCCTAAAGAAGAGTGGCAGCTTCTACTTCTTTCATAATAAAATGTTCTTTCTTGGAACCCAACTGCCCGTCTGTAACTTTAAGAAACCATAGACAGGTCATAATGAAGGAAATTAAGGACTCTGGCCCCAGCTGAGCTCCCACCAGCCAATATTCAGCGCCAACCATCAGTCATGTGAGGTCATTTTGGACCTTCTTGACTTCCTGCCACCAGTCTACCTCACTTAACTCAGAAGAACCATTCAATCAACCCAGAGCCATGAGAAGTAATGAACTATTAAATACAGAAAAAGTTCATGTACAGTATTAGACTTCATCTAAATCACGGCTGAAAAAGCAACTCTGAGCCAGGTGTGGTGCATGCCTGTAATCCCAGCATCTCAGAAGGCTAAGGCAGGAGGATCTTGAGTTCAAAGCCAACCTCAGCAAAAGCAAGGCATTAAGTAACTCAGGGAGACCCTGTCTCTAAATTTTAAAAAATACAAATTAGGGCTGGAGATGTGGCTCAGTAGTTGAGTGCCCCCTGAGGTCAATCCCTGGTACCTAACCTCACCCCGCCAAAAAAAAGCAACTCTGTTGAATTTATATTAAATATAAAAACATTTATAATGTGATTTAATATAACTACATATTTTATCTATTTTCTAACAAATGACAAAATATAGCAACCAAAATCATTAACTTACAAGTAAAAGCACCAAAGTATATTAATAATAACCACAAAGTTATGTAGTCAGAATACTTTTCCTTTATTTAGTATTCTTTGTGTTATATCAGTGTAATTCACAAAGAAATTTTTTTTAAGAAAAGCTTGAGTAGATGGGGTAGAGAGAGAAGATGGGAGGGGAGGGGAGGGGGGATAGTAGAGGATAGAAAAGGTAGCAGAATACAACAGTTACTAATATGGCATTATGTAAAAATGTGTATGTGTAACCGATGTGATTCTGCAATCTGTATTTGGGGTAAAAATGGGAGTTCATAACCCACTTGAATCTAATGTATGAAATATGATATGTCAAGAGCTTTGTAATGTTTTGAACAACCAATATATAAAAAAAAAGAAAAGCTTGAAAAATATTTTTTACAAGTAGAATGAAATGATCCTTATTCCTTAGTTGGTATAAAAGACAATAGCAGAAGAAAAACAAAGTCATATTGATGAATGCTATTCTAAGTAGCTATATATTTTGGTCTAATTTTAGTTCTCAAAATGGTTAAGTAAAATTGCCAAGAAGCATAATGTGTATGTGCTTATTATTATACTGGTGATTAAATATTTATTTTTAAAATTTAAATGAAAGTTTAGGGGATTTTTTTTTTTGGCGGGGAGTAGTAATCGGGGATTTAACTCTCTCACCCACTGAGCCACATCCCCAGCCCTATTTTTCGTATTTTATTTAGAAACAGAGACTCACTAAATTTTAATTCTTACCTAAATTATTTTATCAACTTACTATAAAATCATGTAAGCAAAGCATATCATTCTTTATTGAACAGAATATACCAAATATAACTCAATCTTCTTTTGCTAATTTGGAATCTTCATTAAAGCCATAACCTCTATACCATGTTGCAGATGCTGGTATAGCTAGCTAGCTGCTGGTCACAGACTGAATAGGTCATAATGACAAGAGAGAAGGCAATGCTGAGGACAGATTTAAATTAAATAATATGACAACATCATTATTTTTAGAAACTAATCATAACTAAACAATGATATCACATGCACATTCCATAACAATATTACACTTTGCAACTATCATACCATACCGCTTCAAAGCAAGATTGGCCTCTCCTCCATGACTTGCGTCATTACCAGCATCATGAACTGCCTGATAGTGTTCGAAAAGTTCATCAGCCGATCCAAGAGATTTCATACACTGGGGACATATGAAGCCCTATAGAAAGAGGCAGAAAAGGTACAAAATGGTTTTTAATATTGTAAAATAATATTTTGCATATTATGAAATAAAGTCAAATATCTTATTCATACAAATGGAGAGATTAATTAAGTTGTAATTTATGGTATTAGCCCAAATGCTGGTATCATTCATGGTGTCACTGTATATTCTTGTTGAAGTTTACAAAATAAAAATAAATCCTTGCAACCATCTTTTAGGTTGAATAACTAAATGGCCAGAGCACTGAATTCTAATCTAAGAAGTTTGTTCTAACCTAGATTAGTTGAAATATATATTTTTTCTCTCTAGATATCCCCATTATTAAAATAATATGTGCTCTAATCTACTTTACAGAAATGCTACCAAAAAAATCAAGATGTAGTACTATCATCACTAATAGGAAGAAAAGGTAATATAGTAAATCATTCATAATTTGCACAGAGTTTAACTATCTACAATGATAGAGAATTATTTTAGTCAGTAAATTTCCTTACTAACCTAAGATTAAAACAGTAAAAATCTAAAATTAATGGATAGCCCTATGTTATATAAAAATCTTATCATTAATCCCAGAATTATATATGGTTAAGACTATCAACTAGTACAATGTTAAAGATGCTGATATAGATCCGTGTTTTACAAATTCAGAATTGTAATTCATTAATAAATCATGAAATCAATATACTGGGTTATAATATTTTTAGCTATACTCAACAACAGAATAGTTTATCTTATGTGGTAAGGGTAATATTATCTTATTAAATTTTGTTTTGAATGATGATCAAAAAGTGATGACCATTTATTACAGTGGTTACCATAAAAAATATTTGAGAAGCACTCACATAGAGAGTTGTTAAATGAAAGATATAGGATAGAATAAGTAATAATTATGATTACTTTGTTATTGGTTCTTTTTATTTATACATGACAGTAAAATCAATGTGACATAATTATACAAGTATGAAATATATCTTGTTGTAGTTCAGGTGATTACTTTTTTTTCTTATTGATTCCATATTATTGTGCCAAGTATTTTTCCCTATGAAATCTCATTTAAATCCCACCAGTCTTTATTATATAAGTATTATTACCTCCATTTCATAGAAGAAGAAATGAAATCTCAGGAAAGTTAAAGGACTTTGAAAGGTTACAAACCTAACTAAACCAGAGTACTCATAGGTTTACTGGACAAATTCCACATTCTTTCCAAATACTACACTATCTCTTGAACTCCTTGACTTAACCCTTAAAAATTACTTCCTTAAAATAAACTCTTTTATCTGTTAACTTTCTAGTGGCTTTATTCAACAAATACTTTTTATCAATTCGAGTGTTATAGTATTTCACTGGAAGGTAAAATGATAGAGTCTAAGTTTTCAAAGAACTGAGAAGACAGAGTATATACACATGAAAAATATATCTTTATATGAAATCAAATTAATGACTAAACAGCATGAAAGCTTACATTTTATGGGTATCTGATGACAAAATATATTACCAAGCCAAGGACGAAATAACTTTCTCTCCAACTTTCTGTTGACTTCATAGAAAATTATTCACTTGACTTCTACATCTTTCATATTTTTAGTATTCCAAATATTACCCAATACTTCAGTCTAATTAATCCAATATACAATCGAAATTTTTCATCCTTAAATTTCTCTTTAAATTAACTGCATTCAAAACTTTTTAAAGATAATAAAGAAATAGTTTCCTATATTTTTTGCACACACAATCTCCACACTAAGGGGTTTGAGGAGGGCTAACTCCACACTCTTATTTTTAAAAAAAATTATAATAGTTCTGAAAACTTCCAAGAGTCCATAAGCAGACTATTTTTCACCCCAATTCTCAAAAATATCCTCATCCAATCTATTTTGCAGGAGTATGTCATAAGCTAAATATTTAGGTTCATTCACTAAATTAAAGTTGAAATAGTGATTAGCAAAAATCCAGTGACTTTATTACAGATATGATTCTTCTAAATCACGGTGACAAGAAATAAACTTATTTTGCTTTCATCAAGTATACAATTCTAAAATGCTTCTCTTTCGGAAGCTAAAACAGAATTTATGTGTTCCAGTATATTCATATATTGTAAGCAACAAGTAAATACATTCTGACCGTGAAGGTCTACAGAAAGCTTTGTTTCATGGGAATGTTCAGCTTTTACCTGTAGAAATAGTCACCTTCCGTCATCGTATGGTGTTTTGTTTTGTTTTGTTTTCTGCAGTACTGGAGACTGAACCCAGGGCCTAGATATGCTAGACAAGCATTCTGCCACTAAGCTACACCCCCAGCCCTCTCTTTTTTAGTCTATTTAAAAAAAAAAAAAAATCCCCTTAAAGATTACTGTTCCCAGGGATGGGGTTGTATGGCTCAGTGGTGGAGGGTTTGCCTCCCATGCTTGAGGTACTGGGTTTGATCCTCAGTATCACATAAAATAAAGCATTGTGTGTGTGTTTTGGTTTTTGGATTTTTTTAAAAGATCATCTCATTTAAAAGGCACTCTCATTGTCCTTCCATCTTCTGAATTAACATTCTCCCTGTATATAAATGCAAGTGATTCTGGCTATCACTTACATGCTAATGACTTCCAAATTCATATAGCTAGCCAAGAACCTTCCATAGAAGTTTTCTGGCTCTATATATCCAACAACATACAAGCTCTACCTGCATCTAATAGGCACTCAATACAATAAATCAAAAGATTCAACTCATTTCCCAAACCTCCTCTTCTTACTAACACCAACCTTTCAACTGAACTAAAAATCATGCTGAACTACTCTTCTTTCTGTCTCATTTCTAATAAAATGCTAAGCCTAAACATTCCTCTTTCCCATTTTTTCATCTCAATGCTTACTGCAGTTGGCCTTGTTCAGACACTCATTATCTCTTGTCAACACTATTGCAATAACATTCCAGAAAGTGCTACTACACCTAGTCTCCCTTCTCCTCAATGAATTTTCCACCCAGCTGTCAGAGGAATCTTTCCAAAATAGATTCTTCAATATTATTCACTAATCTTTACCATCAATATGGCATACAAGTACCTGCATGATCATTCTCCTAATGACATTTGCAGTCTAAAGTCTAGATACCTCTCAATCTATACAATATGCTTTAACAATACTAAAGTACCTGTGTTCCCTGCACTCACCATGGTATCACAAATTTCTGTGTCTTTTGCATATATTGCTTTTTTCTCTGGCAGCCATTAGTTTGTCAAATTCCTTCACTCTAATACACAATACATTGGATCTTTTCATCCATATTTCCCTAATGGCTAAGATAATGCCTTCAGCATAATATGTATTTTCTACATTGTATATTTGTTTACTTAAGTATGCATGAACCTGGCAATTCCAAACTTGGTGTAAAA
The DNA here is from genome assembly GCF_047511675.1 of Marmota flaviventris. Lineage (NCBI taxonomy): Eukaryota > Metazoa > Chordata > Mammalia > Rodentia > Sciuridae > Marmota > Marmota flaviventris. The sequence continues at coordinate 27,236,889 of NC_092500.1, read as the reverse complement.
GCAGAATATCTTTAAAAGCACAGATTACAAACCTTCTAAGAATAGGCCTTCATTCTCCAAGGCCAGTATGTCCTCTAGTTCATGAGCTTCAAGCAAAAAGGAAAGGGAATAAGAAGGGGGACTTCATACCAGGGCTTCTACAAGGCAGACTGCTCACAAATCAACAAGTGGAAAGAACCTAGGCAACAACTGGCTATAAAACTTGCTCCCAAGAATGCAACCTCTATTGGAGGGCTGAAGAAATCTCATCAACACAGGCCTGGTACTGTGGCACTCTGTGAAATGAGACTTTTCAGAATTCCACTGAACTTCTAATTTGCAAACTCCCCTTCCAGAGTCTGGTGCAAGAAATGTTTCAGGATTTCAAGGATTTCAAAACAGATCTGCACTTCTAGGGCAAAGCTACTGATGCTCTGCAGGAGAAAAGTGAGACCTATCTGGTTGGCATTTTTAAAGACAACAACCTGCGTACTACTATCCATGCCATATGTGTAACATTTATGCCAAAAGACATACAACTATCACATAACATACTTGGAGAATGTGCTTAAAAACCAATATGATAAGAAATATTTCAATCCCCCCAAAAATGTTTTTCTCTTCTTCCTCTTATTGGTAAATTTGAAGGTAGGTCCCCACTATCCCCACTTGGGGTCAAGAGATACCTGAGTATATGACTGTACTTGGAAAACAGGGTCAGAAATCAGGTATTGGTCCTAAAGACTTAAAAACAGTATACTACAGTGATGCAGCCACTCCAATGTTTATATCAGCACAATTCACAATTGCTAAACTGTGGAAGCAACCTAGATGCCCTTCGATAGATGAATGGATAAAGAAACTGTGGTACATATACACAATAGAATATTATTCAGTATTAAAAGAGAATAAAATTACGACATTTGCAGGTAAATGGATGGAGTTGAAGAATATCATGCCAAGCAAAATAAATTAATCTCAAAAATCAGAGACTGAATGTTTTCTCTGATAAGTGGATGCTAATACATAGGAGGGGAACATGGGATAAGTGGAGGAACTTTGGATGGGGCAAAGTGGAGGGGGGCAGGGGGTAGGAAAGTCAGTGAAATGAGACAGACATCACTACCCTAGGTACATGAATGATTGCACAATTGGTGTGACTCTCATTCATGCACAACCAGAGAATTGAAAAATTCTGCTCCATTTGTGTACAATCAGTCAAAGAGCTTTCTGCTGTCATGTAAAACTGACTAGAACTAATGATAGATAGATAGATAGATAGATAGATAGATAGATAAGAAATCAGGTATTGGCAGTTTTTCCTCTGATTTTTATTTGTGATTTTTTAATACAAATTCAAGAATTAAAGAATTAATGCAAGTCAAAATATTTCAGCGAACAAGCTGAAGCAGTTCAACTTTATAACAATAAAAAAAAAACCTGTCAAATTTTTTCAATAATGCCAGCAATTGGATTTAAAAAAAAAAAAAAAAAGCAGATTTCTTACTGATGGCAACTAAATGGTGTTTGTAGTATTTTTTTTATAGTAAATTCTGTCCACTCACTATACTTTTGAGTTGACCTACATGCAAGTATATGTTTTTAGTGTTGCCTGTCTTCTGTCTTAAATCTATAAGTTTGCTATTAAAATATAATAAACTATTTTTTAAAACTTCTAAGAACAAAATGAGCCTAAACAATAAGAATAATGCATACATTCTCTATCATTTATGCATAGCAGATGGCAGAATCAAGGATCAATGATGTTGGGAGACACTGACCTATAAATATTGCCAGACAATGTTACAATACAGGTCTATTAAAGAACTATGGGAACACAGGAGATGAGGTATCTAACTCCGCCTATGGCACCAGTTAATGCTTTATTAAAAAAAAAAAAAAATACAGACACATATATATGTGTGTGTGTGTGTGTGTGTGTGTGTGTATTATGTATTTCATCTCTATCCTCACTGCAGCTGCATATTGTATGCATGTGTGTACACATATGTAAATACATGTATATATGAGACTTTGGAATTAAGTACTAAAGAATAAGCAGGAGTTTACCCAGCAGAGTAAAACAAAGGCATTCTAAAGAACTGAAAATCATTAGTGAAGATGCAGAAAGTGCTAAGAAAGATGTCATGCTTATTTGTGAAAGAGAAGTGCTTCTAGGTGTGCTTTGATCACAGAACCAGAGTGAAGGGCAGAATCACAAAACACGTGAATAAATGTTGTTGTTGTTTTTCCCCTAGCTATATCTAACGAGGCCAAGGTTGCTAGAAAAATAAATTCCAGAGAGGGACTGTTAGTTAACCATAAATTATAAAAACTAGCCAGCTACATTTATTTCCCTTAATCATTCCAAATTTGTCACCAACTTCCAAAAAACATAACTTACTTAAAATTATTAAATACCTTACTCTTAAGAATTCAGTTGTCTGTAATCCTTTCTCAGATCCAACATAGCTGAAAATTTACCTTAACTTGATACTTAAGATATTTCTGTTGAACCAAATGCCCTTTTAATTACAAAAAAACTCCTAATAAAGTGACAAGTGGATGAGATTGTAACTAATGATGTTGGCTAATCCATAAAGAAAAAAGTTGACCCACATGTACAAGAAGACAACCAGTAACATACTAAACAGTTTTCCAAGAATCTGTTATGCCTCCATCTTTACTTGCACTATTCTGACTGGTTTAATCAGGTATCATCCTATATGCACCCATTATTCCCAATGCCCAAGAGAATATCTGGTTTAATTGTTCCCCTGTGAAGTTCTTTCTTAGTTCTCCTCATGTTGAATTGACCATTATTCTCTTTTTGCAAATAATATCTATTATAAAAATGTACTGGAGTAGCAATAATATCTTATTTACCTTTTTCTCTTTTTCACCAAAATACCTGCTACATGAAAGGTACTCCATTAATATGTTAAATAAGTGAGTTGTGAGACTGTTTTCTTATATACATAATTGCTTCATGGAAAAAGGGTAAGTCATAATTTTAGTCTTTCATTCTTTTATAAGATTTGTAAAATAATCAAAAAGCAGTTTCTCTGCTTTTACAATTTTTATATTAACATAGTGATTTTCAAAGGAGACAGATATATCGGGATCATCTGAGAAATTCCTTCCAGCCTAATTCCTCCACCTCACTTGCTCCCATCTTCAGCCTTAAAATGTGCACCAGCACCACACTACTGAAAAGTATTCTTTGGATGATCTACTGTTACTGATGAGAGGGTATCATTCTGTTACCTCCCTTAAGTGTGGAGAGTTAAAACAAAGATTGAGAAAGTCTTAGACTCAGATTCTAAGGCTGTATATTTTCCCAAATAGAGACAATGACTGTTCATATGCAAAGTATTCTTTCAATGAAGAGTGAGTGCTTTAACCTAAAACATTTTAATGATTCATTAATAAAATACTAACAAAATAATAAAGATAATTTATAAATGTTGAAATAATATTCACTTTACATGTCAATTTCATTGCAAAATTTATGCCAAAATATTAAACTTTTATATTTATTTATAAGCTCACAAAAAGACAGATGCAAACAGTAGGAAAAAACAAGCAGACTACCCAAGAGAGCTCTTTTCTTTATAGAATCTTCCTTTAAGCATGCATAATTAAAGCAATTCATATCCCCTTGTAGCATAAAAAGGAACCAACACCTAGGCAGGGAAAAACAAAGCTATTTTAAGCAACCCATAACCAAGCTGCTAAAACAAAATATACAGGACCCACAGTAACACTGGAGTCATTAAGAAGTTCCTGTCCTCTTGTTTCATTTTCAGCGTGCACTTTCTGGTAATGCTCCGACAAATCAATAGCAGTTATACATCTTTTCATACATAATGGGCAGATGAAACCCTGTGAAATAACAACTTTTAGAAGAATTACATTAAAAGTTTTCCTTTTTAAACATATAAAACAAACAACACAAATAGATAAAATAGGAGAAATAATGAGTATCTCTCTTTGGTATATATAAGGGAAACTCCCAAGCATTAACTGTACAAAAGGTAAAAGATCTATCCAAAGAAGGACTTCTATAATTAGTTTCCATCCTCACACTCTAAACTTTCATTGGTTCTTTTTTTTTCTTTTTTGTTATGGTAGCCAGTTTTTATAGTTGGATTATTATTTTGTTTATGGCACTTTAAAAAATTTTAAAATTCATTTTGTTTATGAAACTTTGTACTTACTTATCTGAGACCTACTGGCAAGTTAGCTCTTATTTTTTATTTTAGATCAAGAAATTACTGGCAGATACAACAAATATCTTTTTATGACACAATGTTCTGAACAAAGAAATCCTTTTAATGAAAGCAATTTTCAGTCTTTACCATATTCTAGTAGCCCAAAATCCCAGTTTTTTCCATATCTAATACCCAGAAGATGATCATTCCTTCAAATTTTCTGAATCAAATAAACCATTTTAAAACAGTTTCTCAAATTCCCTATACCTAACAATGTTTATCTTTTAAAAATATGGGCTATTACACTGACCCCAGGACTTAAGGTTTTGTGAGATAAGAATAGTAAGATGCCAGACATGTGATGCACACCTGTAATCCCAGCTACTGGAGAGACAGAGGCAGGAGTATAACAAGTTCAAGGCCAGCCTAGGAAACTTAGCAAGACCCTGCCTCAAAATTAAAAAAAAAAAATACAAAGAGCTAGGGATGTGCTCAATGGTGCAGCACTTGCTTAGCGTGCACAAGGCTCTGAATTCAATTCCCAGTATTGAAAAAAAAATTAAAACTAAATCAAAACACATCAATAACAAAACAACTCAAGTGGGTTCTCCCAGTTAAACGACAAGTTATATGCTGTTAATAAAAAAAAAGAAGAAGAGAAATCCAAAAAGGGAAGGGCAAAAAATATTGAAAATGGAAAGATAAAAAAAGTTATTCAAAATACTAGTCAAAAGAAAGCTGATGTCTTTCCATTATTATTAGCACAATGACAAAAGCTCTAATTCAGAAAAAAAAAAAAAGATAAAAGATCTAAGAAAGGACATGAAAACTGTGACTATAAATAATGTATTAGCAAAGTTTGGCTCTGAAGCAAATGAAAAGGGAATTTCAGGTCAAAGGAAGGGTTTTGTGTTTTGTTTTGTTTTTTCCACTTTTTATTTTTTTAGTAGTCTTGTCTTGTTTCATATGTATTGTACTGAACATATATATGCTGATAGAACACTGTAAGCTGATAGGAATAATCCACAGTACAAGCTAAAAGCTAAATTGGCAGAAGACAGATGATAAGAATGAGATAGAATAGAATGGTGGGGGATAGGGGATGAGAATGGAATCCAGAGCACTAGGGAAAAGAATAAAATCTGATAGACAAAGGGAACTGCCTTCTACGAACTAAAATAAGAAAGTATAGTTTTAGAGATAAAACAAGGACATTTATCTTATGGTTCCTATTTTCTTGATGTTATGAAGATACCTGGGGGAAGGTAAGAAGAGGGTAAAAGACCTAGGAAACTTGAGGATAAAAAAGGTACAAAATAACTATCTCAAAAAGTAGGAAAACATCCCTACTAAGACAATACAACAGTACTACCAAGCCAAGTGCTGCTTGATAGCAATACCCATTGGAAATGCTCTTTTTGGTTTGGGGGGGTTGGGTTGAGTTGGGTTAAGTTGGGTTGGGTTGGGTTTTAGGTTCTTTTTTGATTTGACTGAAGTTAACAGTTATAATTAGATTCTTTCCTGGAACAAAACTGAACACTTTAAGGCCATCATATCATCGATATAGTTTGGAAATTTTTTCTTAAAAGAGTTGGGGATATAACTCAAAAGTACAGCACTTTGCCTAGTGTGTGCAAGGTCCTAGGTTCAATCACCAGCACCACACACCCAAAAAAAAAATCTTAAACTTGCTGTTAATAAAATTCAAGTGACACTTTTCTTACTCTCACACTCCTAAAAATCTTATTATGGTTACTATACATATACATAAAAATAGATGATCAGAGAAACAAAACAGAGATATGACAAAGAGAAAGACAAACCCAGAAACACACATGAGATAGAAAGACTAGACAACCAAGTGGAAAAGAACAGAACAAAGAGTCTGAATGGGGGTTTCAACTAGGCCCAGAAGAAGTAACAGACAAAAACTATCAGAGCAAATAGTGAGTGTGTTGATCTGTTGGTGGCAGGGGTAACTTCTGAGTTCTCTTTCCTATCTCCTTTTTCTATAATAAACAAATATCGCTTATTTATTTAAAATAAAAATAATAAATGAAATCACAGGGACTAAATTTTTTTAAATTGAGGTTATCTTTTTAAAAAGGTATATTTTCCACTAGTTTCTTAATAAAGCTATCGAAATTCTTACAAAGCCATAAGTGAAAACAAAATAATTGTAAGCTTTACAAATACCTACTTTTTCATTAGCCAAATACTTCTTGACAATACACATACACAAAGAGACATGAATTAACCAGCAGTTCTTTATAAACAGACTAAAAGAAATTCATTTAATTGAGATGACATCAGCATGAAAGACAAATTGGCAATGTTATTTTTCAAAGTCTTAACATATATTTTCTCAACCTCAACTAAACACAGGTATATATTTATGATTCAAAAGTCACATTCTAAAAAAAAAAAAGTCACATTGTCACATTCTAATTTGTAGAACTCTTCCTACACAGACAAGTCATCAATCTGCACTACAATTATTTGCTAATTTTCCCTTGAATAATAGTGAATTGTATTACCATGTTATGATTTTCATACCTCTGAAGAGCTTTCATTATTGACATCCACTGTGTTTATAGGAGTTGCTGATGAATCTAAATCAGAACCTTGAGAGCCAACTCTCCCAGGAGTCTGAAACAAAGAGGAGAGAAAGAAACCAAAGCATATATTAACAACACATTCAAAGCCATGTAATAATATAAAACTTTTCATATAAAGAATAGTAGCTGTCTTCAAAATAATACCAAACAGAATTAACAGTATCTTTTATGGAAGACCATGTCTAATACCATGTGTATTAAGATCTATATTCATTTTTTTCTTTTAAGTTTATAAAGTTTACTTTTGAATATAATGTTTTATAGGCTTCAATCCACTCCCACAAACATTCAGTTTTTGTTTTGTTTTGTTTTGTTTGTTTTGTTTTAGATTCTTTTTTGGTCTGACCAAAGTTAATCATTATAACATCTCTTAGAAAGGTAAGACATATGTTATCTCTACAGAGGAGAAAACAAATTTAAAGCAGCTAAGTAACTTCTTAATGATTACACTGATAACAACAACTACAATAAAAAAAACAGAAAAAAAAGCCGAACTAAAATGCTGATCTTCTGATTCCTCTTGCAATATTCTATTTACAACACAAACTCAAACTACAATTATTTGAGGAGTGCTAAAAAAAAAAAAAACAGCCCCAAATATCTAGCCACCCATTCACCTACCACTCAGGTCATCCAATACCAGTGTGTCTCTAATACTTGATATGGCACCACCAAGACACATTTTGGAGCATTAAAATATCTTTTTTTCCCTCCTACTAGCATTTATCATCTAGCATTATCTTTTGTTAATACCTAGCTGTTATTTTAAGTGAATTTTACATCTAGTTAAAACCTGCCTAAGAAGAGACCCATTGCACAAGAACTGAATCAATAATCCTCATCAAAAATACATGTACAGGGCCAGGGTCGTGGCTCAGTGGTAGAACACTTGCCTAGCATGTGTGAGGCACTGGGTTCGATTCTCAGCACTGGTATAAATAAATGAATAAAATTAAGGTTCATCAACATATAAAACATATATTTTTTAAAAAATACATGTTACAGCCACGTGTGGAACACACACCTGTCATCCCAGCAGCTCAGGAAGCTGAGACAGGAGGATCACGAGTTCAAAGCCAGCCTTAACAAAAGTGAAGCATTAAGCAACTTAGTGAGACCCTGTCTCTAAAAAAAATACAAAATAGGGCTAGGGATGTGCCTCAGTGGTTGACAGCCCTGTGTTCAATCCCTGGTAACCCAAAAAAGAAAAAAAAATACATATTACATGTTAGCATGATTATTACTTTACACATGGGAAAACAAAAGCATAGAGACTGGGGCTGGGGTTGTGGCTCAATGGTAGAGCACTTGCCTCACAGCATGAGGCACTGGGTTTGATCCCCAGCACCACATAAAAATAAATTAAATAAAGATAGTGTATCCATCTACAAATAAAAATATATTTTAAAAAAAAGCATAGAGATTGCCCAAAGTCACATGGTCATGTGGCTAATAAATGTAAGAAAGAGTTTTTAATTCTATCAATGCGGTTCTTTGGCAGTGGTGGGGACCAGACGGGACAATGACTGGTAACAGGGATTGAACTCAGGGGCACTCAACCACTGAGTCACATCCCCAGCCCTATTTTATACTTTATTTAAAGACAGGGTCTCAGTGAGTTGCTTGGCACTTCACTGTTGCTGAGACTGGCTTTGAACTCCAGATCCTCCTGCCTCAGCCTCCCAAGCCACTGGGGTTACAGGCGTGCGTCACCACACCTGACTTAATTCTAGCAATGTGGTTCTTAATCACTGATATATACTGCTTCTCTGCTAGACATCTATCTCCACTGAAATGCACCTCAGGCACCGAAGATTGAGAACAACTCATTATACATTTGCCTCAACACACAAGCACCCTGCATATCACCATTAAAGAGTCAACCTAAATGCCAAAGAGTAATGAGCTGATACTATTTTAAATTGATCAATTAATGATTACTAAAATTACATTAAAAAGTAGAAAATATGCACGCTATAGTTACATTAAAAACTGTTTGTATAAAAAAATAAGACTTGTCATATTTGGTATAGCATGCCTGTAGTTCCAGCTACTTGAGAGGCTGAAGCAGGATTACAAGTTTGAAGACAGCCTGGGCAACTTATTAATAAGACCTTGCCTCAAAAAATAATTTTTAAAATCCATATTTAAAAAAAGAGATGGAGGCCAGGTGCAGTGGCTCACACCTGTAATCCCAGCAGCTTGGGAGGCTGAGGCAGGAAGATAGTGAATTCAAAGCCAGCCTCAGAAACTTAGTGAGGCCTTAAGAGACTCAGCGAGACCCTGTCTCTAAATAAAATACAAAATCGGGCTGGGGATATGGCTCAGTGGTTAAGCACCCCTGGGTTCAATTCCTGATACCAAAAAATGAGATGGCGAATATAGGTCAGGGTTCAATCCCCAGTAGCAGCGGGGCAGTTGGTTAAAGGACCAGTAAGTAAAGTTCTAAAATGCAAATAATGATGTCTATAGTGAAACAAGATTATATATAAGGGTTATGAGATTTGGGCTTTCCATTTTTGTTTTGCTATACTTTATTTTCAGAAATTAAATCACAGTTAAATTATTTCAATATTAAAAAAGTTTTATATTTATAAGTAAATTGGACAATCCACATGCCTTTAATTTTATTTCCTGAGGCAGATATTTTGCACATTTATTTATATTTTCTACTTATATTAGTCTTTTATAAATTGAGAAATTGGGAAGAGTAGAAAATAACAGCAGGTAATTAAAGTGACAAGGAAACCCAAACTCTTTTTAAACATACTCCCTTCAAAGGAGGATATAAGATTAATTTAAATACTTATTTTATATCCTGGGAAGAGAGAAGATGAATTAAACATGCCAAGATAACAAGGGAGAAATTAAATGACCTTGAACTTCTTTTAAAGTGGAAGTTGAACATTCCCAATCTGAAATGCTCCAAAATCTGAAACTTTTTGAGCACCAACATGATTTAAGAAGTAAAAAATTTTCTCTGGGTTTTCATACACAATATTTAAAATATTATATAAAATTCTAGGCTACTACAGAAGGTGGAGATAAAACATAAATGCATTTTAGACTTGGGTCCCATTCCCAAGAGATCTTTTTACATATATACAAATCCAAAAGATAATAATCTAAAACACTTGCAATCCCAAGGATTTCCAACAAGGGATATCCAACCTGTACTTACTTCTTCTTTAGGATTCTCAGAACTCTGAGTTCTGTGAGAGTTGGACTAAAGACTGACAAGGAAGCACCATCATCTTATATAACTTTCTAACACATATGGCTAGAGAACCCCAAGACACATTTCAGAAGGGACAGGTACCCTACTAAGAAATGACAAAAAGGGTTACCAACCAAACATTAGCTAAAGATGGAGGTAATCTTTATAACTTGTCCATGAATAGTTGCTGCTACCATACCCTGAGGCTTATCCAAATCAAGTTGAAAGTGGAAGAATTCAGAAAGAGCACTGAAGATGAAGAATTCAATTGCCTTTCTAGCCAAAAGTTAAAAAAATAAAATAAAATAAAAATTTTTAAAAAAGGAGCTGTACCTGAAGAGTCATTCTCCTTTTGGTTGTCAATATCAAGAGATACTAGGGAAAGTTAAATGCAATAGAGGAGGATCACAAATTCAAGACCAGTCTCAGCAGCATAGGGAAACCCTAAACAACTCATGAGACTAGGGATGTGGTTCAGTGGTAAAACACCTCTGGGTTCAATCCTCAGTACAAAAAAAAAAAAAAAAAAAAGCCTCAAATTTACTCTTTTTACTTCTTTAGACTTAAGGATCTCTTACTTCTTTGGAGTTGAAGATCTCATACTTCTTTAGGCTTGAGGATCTCAGCATAAAAGCAGCTCTCTATCTCTTTGACAGACAAGTACTCAACTAATGGGAAAAGCAACATTCAGAGAAAAGTATGAAATTAAACTTGAACTTCCTACCAGCTTTGGTGAGTTTGCACTTTGGTTTTGCACAAACCCCTGAGCAGGTCAGACCTCCTGCCCTTAGCTTGGTTGTGCTGCCCTTTCTCCTAGACCTTGAGAAGGTCTGGCAAACACAGATTAGGAATGGACCAAAGCAAAGTGGTGGTTACACCAAGAACAACACTACAAGAAAAGAGGACCTAGTCTCCTGGGCCTCAGACCTGGATCCAACATTCCTGAGGCAAAACAGGCACCCTCATCCTGTGACTCTGAAATCTATCAGGACCATCTTCCTGGGCACTAAGTAGGTCAGCTTTTTAACCTATAGTCTCATCTTCACTTGTGGAGGTACTAAAGGTATTAGAACAATTTGGGTCAGGAAGAGGGCAGTGGGCCCCCCACTTCCTCATTTTTTATTCTCTTTGTCCTTATTATCTTCTTAGGGTACTTATGCTTTGGGGAAATGGGTCTAGCTTTCTTCTGCAGACTAAAGGCACAACAGGATCTTGTAAAGCCTCAACCACAGGACTCTCAGGTGTCCCTTCCAATGTCTCTGATGATGATTCCATACTTCAGAGGATCATTGTCCCATTGGTGGAATTTATCCTTTATATCTTGAGTATTTGGTGATAGGTCCAAGTCTCCAGGAACATATCTGGGTGAAGGAAATTGGAGATTCCTAGCCTCTGCACTGATAGGCTTTTCGTTGTTGTTGTTGTTTTAATCCATTATGCTGACCTCAAGCCAGCTTTACAGAAAATAGAAACTTAGAACAAAAGAACCAAGAGTCAAATGAAAAAGGAAGTAGTACCCTGACTCTTTCCAATGATGTATCCTTAGTTACCATGGACACAAAAAGGTACATAGATCCAAGATTTCTCCTACTCTGGATTTATCTAAAGGAGTTCAATAGCCTTCAGAAATAGTATCCTAAGGTTTTTGTTCTTAATCTAGGGTATCACAGATTTCCTGGTGAAGTATGGAAGAACAGGCCTTGGTTTCCACATTCTTTTTAAGTTTTCCCAAAAATCTAACTTTCCAAAACTTTCTACACATGAATGTGGCAAAGAATGAACAATGAAAAGGTTAAAAAGGAATTGTTGCAGCTGGTGTGGTGATGCATGCCTGTAATTCCAGTGACTCAAGAGACTGAGGCAGGAGGATTTCTAGTTTGAGGCCAATCTGGGCAACTTAATGACACCCTGTTTCAAAACAAAAACTAAAAAGGGCTGAGAATACAGTCAGTGGTAGAGTGTTCCTAGGTCAGTTGCCTATACCAAAAAATAAAATAAAATAAACAATAAATATAGAAAATTGTTACATTTGACTCATTAACATTTGGGCAGAATCACACTAAAACAGTTTTAAAAGCTAGTGACCCAATCCCAAAAGATACTAAAAACAAAAGCTACATTTTGCCCAAATATTTATTCTTTTTCCAGATTCCAGGTGGCTTTTAACTTGAGATTTACCCTGCCTGAAAGGAAGTGGAGAATTAAAAGAAATATTGTATTTATACATAAATAATCCTATTACCACCATCAAAAATACCCTTTTGCAAGTTTTTGTTTTGGGTTTTGGTTTTTCCCCAGTACTGACAATTGAATGAACCCAAGGGCACTTTACCACTGCTACATCCCCAGCCCGTATTTTTATTTTGTGACACAGCCTCACTAAGTTGCCCAGGCTGGCCCTTGAACTTGTGATTCTCATGCCTCAGTCTTCCCAATACCTGGAATTATAGGTGTGAGCCACCACGCTGGGCTCCCTTTTGAAAATTTGCCTAAAATAATGTTGGTTAAAAAATAATAATAATAAGTAAGCCCAAGAGGCATGGAAAGTAAAAGGAGAAAGAACAGGCAAATCATCATAACATATGGAGAGTTTTCTGGTTTGGGTTTTGGTTTTTTTGGTACCGGAGATTGAACTCAGGGAAACTAGACCATTGAGCCATATCCTCAGCCCTGTTTTATATTTTATTTAGAGACAACTGAGTTGCTTAGCGCCTTGCTTTTGCTGAGGCTGGCTTTGAACGCATTATCTTCCCGCCTCAGCCTCCCAAGCCACTGGGATTACAGGCGTGCACCACCATACCCGGCCAAGATATGGGTTTCTGATCCCATTTTTAAACATTCTTCCCCTAATTTTTGCTATATTGTCAAAGAACTTCTTGTTCTGTCCTTACACTTCCAGTCACATTATTTCGGTGAGAAGTAGAAATGACACTGACTCTGAGGGAACAAAACAAAATAAAGCATTCTAGCTTTTCTATTTATAATTTTTATTTCACAAAAACAATAGGATAAGAATAATTAGTGGGCTGGGGTTGTGTCTCAGGGGTAGAGTGCTCGACTACCATGTCTGAGGCCCTGAGTTCCATCCTCGGCACTATGTAAAAATAAGCTATTATGAAGACAAACAACAATAAGTGTTGGCAAGGATGTGGGGGGAAATGCACACTTATACATTGCTGGTAGGACTACAAATTGGTGCAGCCAACGTGGAAAGCAGTATGGAGATTCTTTGGAAAATTGTGAATGGAACCACCATTTGACCCAGCTATCTCACTGCTTGTTCTATACCCAAAGGACTTAAAAACAGCATACTAGGGACACAGCCACATCAATGTTTACAGCAGCACAATTCACAATAGCTAAACTGTGAAACCAACCTAGATGCCCCTCAGTAGATGAATGGATTAAAAAATGTGGCATATATACACAATGGAATATTACTCATCAATAAAAGAATAAAATCATGGCATTTGCAGATAAATGGATGGCGCTGGAGAAAATAATGCTGTGAAGTTAGTCAATCCCTAAAAAACAAATGTCGAATGTGAATGGTGAGAGGGGAAGGGAGGGGGCAGGGGATTAGCAAATGATGGTGGAATGTGATGGACATCATTATCCAAAGTACATGTATGAAGACATGAATTGGTGTGAACATACTTTATATGCAAACAGAGATATGAAAAACTGTGCTCTATATGTGTAATAAGAATTGTAATACATTCCACTGTCATATATTTCAAAATAAAATCAATTAAATATTAAAATAAAAAAGATATGTTCAACTACAACTAAAAAATAAATATTAAAAATATAAAAATAATTAGTGCTAAAAGTTTAAAGTGATAGAAAAATAAGTATCTTCCAAATTTTGTTTTTAGAAAAATTATTACATAAATTTAGATATCTTTTACAGTAACCCAAAAGCACATAATACATTCATTTTGTTAATGTTTTTTTCAATAGAGACAGCAGGTATGTTTAATCTGTCATGAATAACCAAAACCCCACAAGGCCCTGAATGCCAAATGGGAGCAGGTTAAATGTGAAAGTACTATAGAAGAAACAAGGACCATGCCTTCAGGAAGACCACAAACTGACTGGGAATACAAAGCTAATGAACACAAAAAGAGATAGGAAGTAAATAGGAAAAAAAAAAAAAAAAGCAGGGGCTGGGGGCAGAATGCTATTTGGGGGGATTCTCAGTGCAGACAGAATTCACAGAGAGATCAATGCTTAGTTCTGGTAATTGAAAAAATACTTATTCCTTGAAATTAAAGTTAAATTTAATTAAATAGAACAGCAATCATTTCAACTAGATGGGGAAAAAATGCACAAAGAGAGGCAGAAATAAGAACACTATTTAAAGAAACATACATAAATGTGTCCAATGGAAAGTTATCAGATATATTTAAAAAGGATACACACATGCCCATGTGCGCGAGCGCGCAAGCACACACACACACACACACACACACACACACACACACACACCTACAGGCTAAACTGACAATGTGGAATAGCATAGGGGACTTAAAACACTTAAATGTGCTATGGAAAAAAATTACGGGCAGAACGCCAGTGCTAATGGCACTTAGGGTTCACATGGAACCCACTGCCTCTCCTCCAGTTATAGATCAATGAAAGATCAATAATGTTTAAACATTAAAAAAGCAGAACCAGGGCTGGGATTATGACTCAGTGGTAGAGTGCTTGCTTCACATGTATGAGGCACTGGGTTCGATCCTCAGCACCACATAAAAATTAAATAAATCAAATAAAGGTATTGTGTCCATCTACAATTAAAAAAATATTTTTTTTTAAAAAGGCAGAACCATTTTCAAAAACAAGATTAAATATACCAGATGACAAAAATTAAAACAAATACACAAAAGCATACAGGGCTCTGGGATCTACAAGAAGTAGTACCAACCAAGTTCCACAATCAGTATCAAAAATGTCCTACATTTAGTAAGAAGTCACTATGTGAATTCAGAACAAAGCTACTTGCTCCTGGCCATAAGTGACACTTTTTAAAACACTGTAAACCCCATCAAATCACTGTGTTTGGGCTTGAAGTTTTATCAGAACTTTTCCAGGAAAGGTTGAAAGGCTTTTCCAAGCAATGCATTATCTACAAAAGAGAAAAATTATAAGCAATCTATATGTTCAAACCCAAGAAATATGCTAACTAAACTATGATATAATCATTCAGCTAACTGAACAATATCAAGTAGAAAGGCTATATAGAAAAATGATAACACATGTGATACAATTCTGAACTTGTAAAAGATGTAAAGTACAAAGTTGGTATACATTATGACTTCAATTATATAAAAATAAATATACAAAGATATTAAAAAGTAATCAGATAAGACTGATTAGCTTCATGTTAGGATGATTATTATTATTACTTTTTTCCTGCTTTGTTAGTGAAAAGATAACATTTGTATTAACATGATTTTATTAACCACCTATCGATCGCCTCCTAAATTTTTCGTTATTATCACCATATTTCTTTAAAAAGTTTTCAGATTTTTAAAAAGTAAAAATTTTTAAATATCTGGACTAGACAAAATGATTCAGAAAATTATAATAGTTAAGCACCTACCATTAACACCTAGTGGCTACAACCAAATAAACCAAATAAAAGAAAAAAACAACTAAAAACTATTTCTCTGTTCCCTATCAGTCTGAACCAAATATGCAAATTTCCCACACCAAACAATTCAATTCTCTATGGAAACCAAGTGCATGTCCTACACTTAATTCAGTTCCAACAATACAGGGAAAACCTCACAGATTAAGGGATCAGTACAAGAATGTCCACCTCCTTCAGATGCCAATAGTAAGCAATGGATCCCCAGGTTACCCACACTTCTGTCCAACCTGGCTGCAAATCAAAGGCTCCCATGACCCCCTCCTTAAGTCTTGCTGTAACAGCTCAAAGAACCCAGAAAAACATTTTACTTATGGTTTGCTATAAAGGCTACAAATGAACAGCAAAATGAAAAAGAACATAGGATGTGGTCTGGGAGGATCCCAAACACAGCAGCTTCTGTCCTAGTGAGGGGCGGGATACAGTACCTCCCAGCAGTGGACAAATTCAACAACACAGAAGCTCTCTAAATACCATCATTATGGAGTTGCTTTATGTAGGCATGAGTAATTAACTGGAGTTAATGAGTAATTTATGTAGGCCTTTGGTAATTAACTGGATCTCTAGCCCCTCTCCATTCCTAGTAGTTGGAGGGTGTGGCTAAAATTTCCACACCACTAATCCTGTGGTTAGTTCCTCTAACAACTAGTCCCCAACCTGAACTACCTATCAAGATTCACCCCCTTAAGCTTAAACCAAGGTACACTGAAAGGAGCTTAAAATGAATTAGAAAAGAAGCTCCTTTCACTTCTCTTATCAAGAAACTGCAAGTTTTACGAGGTCTATGCAATAAACTAGGAAGATCAAAATTATTTCAACTAAATAAGAACAGATGCCAGCAATATATAGACTATCCTAGACTATTGGTTATATAAAAATATTCATACTACCAAAAACTACAAGACAGCATTAATCTCTGCAAAAAATTAAATGAAAGAGTCAAATATGACCAGGCATGGCAGCATACACTTTATAATCCCACTTTATAATCCCAGCTACCCATACCACTCTAGGAAACAGGGCAAATCAGCAAAAGCTGAGTTAACAACAGATTAACCTTTCAGCAAAAGGTGAGTATACTAAAATCAAATTTTCACTTTTACAAAAATCTTTTAAAAACCATTGCTGTAGTCTGAATGTATACCCTCAAAATTCATATGTTGAAATTAAATCCCCTATATGAAAGTATTTAAAGATAGGGACTTTAAGAGATGATTTAAATCATGAAAGTAGAAACCTCATAAATGGAATTAAGAAAAAAGAGGTATAAGGCAGTTGTTCTTTCCTTTTGCCCCTTCCACTGTATGATAATACATCAAGAGGCACAATGTTGGAGAAGAAAGCAGCACCCCTCACCAGACACCAAATCTGGAACCTTGATCCATAGCTATGAGGAAATACATTTCTAATCTTTTTTATTTATTTAGCAGTACTAAGGACTGAACCAAGTCCTCTCACATGGTAGGTAAGTACTGTGCCATTGAGTTACATCCCCAGGCCTTTTCCTGTGTTGTTGTTGTTGTTGTTTTGTGATAGGGCCTCACTAAATAATTGTGCAGGCTGACCTCAAATTTTCTATCTTCCTGCCTTAGTTTCCCAAATACCTGGGATTACAGGTAATTGCCACCACACCCATCTTAAATTTCTATTCTTTATAGATTATTCAGTCTCAGATATTTTGTTATAGTAGCAGGAATGAACTGAAACAGATAATATATACAACTTATACTTAGCAAAATTATTTCTAAAACTGAAGGGATATAAGTATTAAAAACTAAATGATATTTGACCTCAGAATCTTAGGGATTTATAAGAAATCCCTTGTAAAATGTAACTTTCAGCACTAATTTTGCTACTAAATTTTGCCCTCATCTTACCATAAAAACAAATTAGAAAGATTTGCACTAATTCAAAGATTATGGAAAACTATCTACTATATGCAGACCTTGAGAAGCATACTCTAAATGCATTATTAATTGAGCCTTGTATTACAAATGGATAACCAAAGCTATCATAGGGTTCTCACTACCTCTTTCCTACCATCAAGAGTTTCTAACATATAGATGAAATGAAAGATACATTTATAAATGACAAAAACTATTTCATGAAATAAAATAATTTCATATAAAGCATTGGAGAGGTTCCCAGGCAGTTTTCATACTTAACCTCTTAACTAATATACTCTGCAGGTAATTTCATTTACTCCTTTAATTTTAATTACTAACACTGCTGACAATACTAAGACCTTAAATCTAATCCTGACCTCGGCTGAACTTCAAATTCATATTTTCCTATTTTGCTAAATATCTCCTCCTGAATGCCTTGAAAACACTAAAAAGCCAGATTATCCAAACCAAATTAATTATCCTTTCTCACAAATTTTCTCCCAACTGCATTCCCTATCTCAGATTATAGAACACACTCATTTTGCCTAAAACCATGGCATCATCCTTAACTCCTCTCTCTTAGTTAACCTTCAATATTGAATCACCAAGTTAATTTAACTGCCTACAAAAATTTTGCAGCTATCTTTCTTTCTCCATCTCCTTGGCCACTATCTTAATTCAAGTTGTCATCATCTCTCATCTGAACTATAAAAGAGAGACCAAATTTAGCACCCTATACCTCCACACTCACATTCCCAGTTGCTACCTAAGATGTCAAATAATAGGTTTCCCTCAGCACTTCAAATAACATGACGACTAAAGCCAAATCCTTCATTCATCTCAACTCTTTACCATCCCATGGAAAATATTATTTTCTTTAGTTTAGTTGATAATATCCTTGCTTAACAAAAAAAAAAAACTGTGTCAAAACCTAACTAAACTCAAACAGATATTTGTATACCAGCATTCATTGCAACACTATTCGCAACAACTAAAAGGTAGAGACAACCCAATGTCCATCAATGGATTGGTGGATAACCAAAATATTACCACATAATGGTTACCACCACACTAACATATATTCATGAGTATTCCATGCATTCTATTCTAGCACCAAAGACAGTTTAATAATAAATGATTTGTAAGTAAGAATGGCAAGTTTTTAAAGCTTCACATAACGGTTGCACCCAACTTTTCTGTAAAAATAAATAAATAAATAAATAATTGGCACAAAATCTGCAACAATTATGTGGTACAATACAATATATAGTCAGTCATCAAATGGAAGGAAGTTCTAATACATGCTGCAACATGAAGTTAAACATTATGCTAGGTGAAATAAGATGGATACAAAACAGCCAAAACTATATGATTCCACTTACATGAGGTACTTAACAATAGTCAAATTACAGAATAGTGTAGTTACCAGGTGCTAGGGCATAGGGAAGGAAAAGAGTTTCTACTTAATGGGCACAGAGTTTTACTTTGAGATGATAAAAAAAAAAGTTTTGGAAATTAATGGTTGCAATGATTGCATACCATGTGAATATAATTAATGCCCCTGCATTATACAAATAAGAATAGCAAAAATTATAAGTTCTGTATTATATATAATTATATATGTGTAGATATTTATAGATACAGATATAAATCAGTAAATTTTTTGGTGTGTGTACGTGATATTAGGGATTGAAGTCAGGGGCAATTTACCAGAGAGTTCCATTCCCAGTCCTTTTTATTTTTCTTTTTTAATTTTAAGACAGTGTTTGGCCAATTTGACCTTGAACTAAGTTTCCAATTTGACCTTGAACAAGCAATTCCCCTGGCTCAGCCTATCAAGTAGCTGGGATTACAGGCATGTACCACCATGTACAATTATCTTATGTATATTTTATTATTAATTATATTTTTAAGTTTTTAAAAACCTAATTGAATATTATGTTGATGTCATAACTACAGAGAGAAAATATTTAGAGTACTTAAGAACACAGGGTTTTGATTATAGATCCTTAGTGATACTATATAAGAACAAAAAGAACTGCTAAAACTAACACAATAAAATATATTCAATAATCTTAACAGTAATGTTAGTATTATTATTATAAAGCTACTTTATGTGCAGTTAGGAAAAAGTAATTATGTGAATATTAAAAACCAATTCAGTATAAGATTAAAATATATAAATAATCAAAATAAAATCCATTTTATAATCTTAAATTTGAACTTCTGGGTTTTATTGTGATTTTCACTTAAAAATACATATATCTTAGTTCTTATTACTCAAAAGCTTAAAAGTGAAGACAACTGTCAAGGGAAAAAAAAAACAAAATATAGTAGCACTGGTTTGGGGCACTCAGGATTGTGTCAGAACCAAGTATGATGGCATGTGCCTGTGGTCTCAGCTACTGGAGAAGCTGAGGCAATAGGATGGCATAAGCACAGGAATTCAAGACAAGCATGGATAATATGGGAAGACCTTCTCTCAAAAGACAAAAGGAAAAAAAAAAAAACCGTTGGGAGGCCACTCCTACCTTAAATTACCTGTAGTTTAAAACAACATCCAATCCTTTTTTAAAAAGCAATTTAACAATTCCTGATAAGCAAATGATAAAACCATCACCAACCCTTTGCAACTTTAAGCTGTAAATGCAAAAACCATTTTGTAAAACCTGGGAATACACTTTCTAGACTGCCTGAATTTGTGTTTTCTTGGATTATACTTAGCCCGAAATAAACCAATTTTTTTTTCTTATTCTCACCTAGGTTGATTTTATTCTCAATCAGTATAAACCAGAAGTAATGAACCGCCTAAATGTTCATACTATGACTTCTAAACATCACTCCCCTTTAAAAGGAGACAAGACTTCTTAAACAAATGCCTAGTTATAGATATGGGGAAGAAATATACAAGATAAACCTGACAGAGGTTGTGTCAAAAAGAATAGAAGACATTGAACACTAATACTGTACTTTCTTTTTTAAAAAAATTATTTATTCTAATTTGTTATATATGACAGCAGAATGCATTTCAATTCATAGTACACATATAGAGCACAATTTTTCATGTCTCTGGTTGTACACAAAGTAGAATCACACCATTCGGGTCTTCATACAGGTACTTAGGGTAATGCTGTCCATCTCATTCCACTGTCTTTCTTACCCCATGGTCCCTCTCTTCTCCTCCCTCCCCTTTTCCTCTTTGCCCTCATAGAGTTCATCTAGATAATTGTAATTATTTGTATCCTCTATTTTGTACCATTGTGTCCTCTATTCTGTACCATTGTGTCCTCTATTCTGTACCATTGGTCTACCAATCTATTTTGGTGCCAATACCATGCTGTTTGTTACTACTGCTCTGTAGTATAGTTTAAGGTCTGGTATAGTGATGCCACCTGCTTCACTCTTCTTACTAAGGATTGCTTTGGTTATTCTTGGTCTCTTATTTTTCCAGATGAATTTCATGACTGCTTTTTCTATTTCTATGAGGAATGTCCTTGAGATTTTTATTGGAATTGCATTAAATCTATATAGTGCTTTTGGTGATATGATCATTTTGACAATATTAATTCTGCCTATCCAAGAACAAGAAAGATCTTTCCATCTTCTAAGGTTTTCTTTAATGACAAAAAGTCACCTTAAAGGTACTCCCACTAGCTAAAGTTGGAATAATTTGCAGATCAGCAAATATTATTTACTATAGTACTATAGTAATTGAACGAAACAGACTAAATATGTATAAATCCATGCACTCATAAAATATATAAAAATCCATGAGGTATTCAACAGATCTTTGTCAAAGGAGCAAAGGCAATATACATAGTTTTCAACAATGGTGCTAGAACAACTGGACAGCCACCTGGCGGGGATGGGGTGGGAGGGATCTAAACAGACCCTACATTCTTCACAAAAATTAACCTAACATGGATCACAAATCTAAATGTAAAACACAGAATCTTAAAACCATGAAAAATAACACAGGAGAAAATCTAGATAGCCTTGGGTTTGTCCATGACTCTCTTTTTTTTATTGTGTGTGTGTGGTACTGAGTATTTAACCCAGGACCTTGTGCATGCAAGGCAAGCACTATACCATCTGAGCTATCTCCCCAGCCCACGTCCATGAGTTTTGTTTTTATTTACAACATCAAAGGCCTGATCCATAAAAGAAAGAACTAACAAGGGCTTCATTAAAATTAAAAAATTCTGCTCTGTGAAACACACTGTCAAGAGAATGAAAACCAACAACCTGATTAAAAATAGGTAAATAACAAATACATGAAAAACTGTTCAACATCTCTAACAATCAGGGAAATTTTATCTCACAGCAGTCAGAATAGCAATTATAAAGAATACAAATAACAAATTCTGGCAAGAATGTGGTAGAAAAGGTACATCCATACATTGTTGGTGGGACTGCAAATTAGTACAACCATTCTGGAAAGCAGTATGGAGATTCCTAAAAAAAAAAAAAACCTAGGAATGGAACCACCATATGAACCAGCCATCCCACTCCTTAGTACTTATCCAAAAGAACTAAAATCAGCATACTACAACAATATAGTCACATCAATGTTTAAGCACCACAATTCACAATAGCCCAATTATGGAACCAGCCCAGGTCCCCATCCATAAAAGAATGGTGCTATATGCCAGACATGGTGGCACATGCCTGTACCCCAACAACTCAAGAGACTGAGGCAGGAAGATCACAAATTCAAAGCCATTGTGGGCAATTTAGGGAGACCCTCAGCAACTTAGTGAGATCTGTCTCAAAAAATAAAACAGGACTGGCTCAGTGGTAAAATACCCCTGGATTCAATTCCTAGTACCAAAAAAAAAAAAAAAAAAAAAAAACTGGAAGACTAATGGACAACTTTCAATCTGATTTTGAAGGTACTGTAGTAAATAAAGATGCTTTTATTCTTTGACAATAACCTTAGATCAAATTGTGTTAAAAAAACAGCACTCTCAAATACTATTTATGAGAGTATAACTATATATATATATTCTGAGTTGCTACTAGGAAATTACCCAATGAAATTCACAAATATACTTTAAAACAAGTTATTTGTAGCATTGCTTATAATAGCAAAACTGGAAAAGAACTAAATGCCTTTTAATAGGTATCTAATTAAATAAGTTTTGATAATACATACAACAGAAATATAACGTAGTTATTAAAAATAAAATTAGTTCTGAAAATGCTAATATTAAAAGATCTGCAAACTGTTAAAAGGGGAACATCCAAACTCATATATGAGTGTGACTATGTTTTTATAATGTTGATACATACTAACAATAAAAATTTTGAAACAATACACAAGAAAGCATCAGCAATGATTGCTGGGATAGGGGCTTTCTACTTTTCCATTTACACCTTCTGTACTGGTAATCCTAACTCCTAGCTCTTAACTTCAAACTTAATACATAATTTCTCTCTTAAGTCTTTTTTATTCTTGCTCTGAATCTTTAACCTTGAAAAGTAATATTCATAATAATAACTATTATGATTACTTTTTTTGTCTTCAGAATTTCTTCTTATTTCTCCACTTTTGTAAAACTGAATACAACTTGATTGATATCAAATCCTGAAGTAGGCTTATTCAGGCTTTTGTATTTCAACCTTGACCTAGAAAACGTATGGTACCAGGAACTCTCCATGTCACTCCACAGATACTTTTCAATTCATCAGAAAACCATGTACAACAAGTACAAATATACCACATTTAACCCTAACCCATTTACAACAACTTTCAGTTGAATACAATTCCTATTTTCTGAACTGTGAGCAATGCTGCCTAACCTAGACTTATCTACAACTTTAATGAGCAAGCAAATGTAAACACCTATTTTGTTCAATTATTAATGTTAATTTGAATGCAAATATTCAATTTGTCTCTCAAAAGTGGCCTCTAAGAGGCTATCCACACTGTTGCACCTGACTCCACCCTCCAAAGTTTCTTAAGTGCCAGCACACCAAACACATCTGCCTCCTAAATCTTTTCTGTGTGGCCTTCAAGTACACAATGCTACATTATGCAGGAGAAAAGGATCAGAAGTATATACCTATCTAAATGCAACTGGCTCTTATTTTCATTAGGGTAAATCAAGTATTCCAAAAACCAAAGGTCCACCAGGTATGATGATTCAGTATGTGGAATTGAAATTATACAAACATTCATTCAACTTCAAGTTTAGCCATTTATAAACTCTGTAAATTTATTTAAGCCTATTCTCTAAGGCTTAAATTCCCATTTGTAAAATGATACTAATAATGTCAGTCTCTCCAAAGCATTGTGAAGATTAAAAATAAATGTAAGATGTTTAAATCAGTGCCTGACTTTGTGATAGATATACAACAAAAAGTAGACACATATTACCTATTTCTCTCCCAAAAAAGACCTAGAATCAAAACTTTAAAACTGAAAGGAAGGGGCTACAGTTGAAGCTCAGTGGTAGAGTGTTTGCCTCATATGCGTGAGGCACTGAATTCAATTCCCAGCACCACATATAAATATGCAAATAAAATAAAGGTCCATCAACAACTTAAAAAAATATTTTAAAAAGAAAACTGGAAAGAAGGGACTGGGGATATAGCTCAGTTGGTAGAGTGCTTGCCTCACATACACAAGGCCCTAGGTTCGATCCCTAGCACCACAGCAGGGGGGACACTGAAGGCATTCAGAAATCATCTGTTCTAGTTGCATTATTACTTCATAGATGAAGAAACTAAGCCCTAGAAAGAATAACTGGCTTGCCTGATATTACTCTGTTATCTAATGGTAAGTTGTAACCCAAAGCTAGGTTTCCAAGGTCTCAATCTGTATTCTCTCTACAATTTCAAAATGCCTCTCATTCATCTCTCTGATTGCAATCAAGACAAATTCTCTGATCTGAACTTCTTCATTGATAAACTACAAGGACAGGACAACATCATAAGTCCTTCCAACTTCAAATTCTCAGTCCATGATTCATTTAGGCCCTAAACTAACTTAAAAGTCTACAGAAACTAAATCAATTATATTGCTGATTTCTATAAATGAGTAGTTCTCTTCTGGTCATTATCAAAACTCTAAAATTTAAGTTACTGGTTATTAACAATTAGGCAAAGGTAATTTACTTCTCAAATGTAGCCAAGCCAGGAGGGGAAAAAAAACAGTCAAGTCAGTAAAACACTAAGACAGTTATAACTAATTATAGATAAAAAGTTACAGTAACTAAACTAGGTTTATAGACATCTTACAATAATTTAATATTAAGTAAAAGAGAAAAAGCTTTTAAAATATCCAACATACATATAACTAAAATTTATATATATGTACACATATATTTTATACACACACACACACACACACACACACGGCAAATTGAGAGTACAGAATGTTTTGATTCATCAAATATAGACAGACACCAATGTAAGAATTCATGGTCTAGTTTTGAGAAGTCATGTTTTTTTCTTTAGTTTTAAAATCACTTAAGGTAACAGGGAAAGATGCTGACAATAAAATTTTCTAAACAGAGCATGTGTGGGCCATGCTCAAAATCCAAGTAAATGGAACTGAAAACCTATTACATAAGCCGGGTGTGGTAGCACCTATAATCCCAGCAGCTGAGACAGGAGGATTGCAAGTTCAAAGACAGCCTCAACAACAGCCAGGCACTAAGCAACAATGTGAGACCCTGCCTCTAAATAAAAATACAAAATAGGGCTGGAGATGTGGCTGAATGGTTGAGTGCCCCTGAGTTCAATCCCCAGTGCCAAAAAAAAAAGGCTATTACATAGCACTTCATAATCTAACAAATTCTAATCTACTGGTTGTTAATACCTGACATAAAAAGATAGTTAGAACATTTGTTTCAAAGAAGTGGAACACAGGGCTGAGGTGTTGCTCAATAGTATAGTACTGTCCTGGCACATGCAAGGCCTGGGGTTTTATCACCAGCACCACAAAAAAATAAATAAAAAGAAGAAATTCAAAGGAGTAGAACACAAAATTCATAACATTAAGATCTATCCTAAATATAATCATTTTCTATGATACAAAAATCCCAGACAAAAACTATCCAGATAGTAGATGATCGTCATAATTCAGGTTCCCAAGGAAACAGACTCAAGACAAATCTACAAACGGGTTTCTGGGGAAGTGATCTCAGGGACAACATCTGTGTGGGCGTAGGGGAATTAGTATGATAGGGCTGAGGGAGAAACTGACAGTAGTGAACAGTATCACAATTGCCATAGCAGTCTGAGCTAATCTCACTAAGAGTTCTGAAGCTGGGATGGTTCTCCACCTAAATCCCTAATCAACAAAATGGATATTCTTTGTATCTTCCACAGCAACCAATAATGAAGTATAGGCTGCTTCCAGAAAGGGGACATAATTTTGGATGAGACAGCTTTTTTTTGCTAGGGCAATTTCCAGAACGAAAAAAAAGAGAGACAGAGAGACAGAGAGAGAGAGAGAGATGTAGCCATGACTCCAGGTAGCTAGGGGAATGTGTCTCCAACCTGAATGGAACTTAGATGTCCTACTACAATAATGTACCCTGGCCTGAATATGTAGCTCAAGAGATAAAGAACTTGACTAGTACATGTGAGGCCCTGGGTTGAATCCCCAGTACTGCAAATAATAACAATAATGACAACAACAATGTACCTTACTTACATGTGAGACACCATAAGGGCTATACACTAGGGGAAAAAGATACTAGAAGAAGGTCTAATATCTTTTGTAGACTATAATGTGACTGGTGCTGCTGTGACAGTCGCCTTACATAGTTTTATCAAATTTCATCAGGGTCCTTGCCTCCTGAAGACATTTTTTCTCAGCAAAGGTGCTATAGAATAGAATAAAAGATATCAGGATTTGTTATATACCTGAAATGCTATATATTAGCAAACAATCTGCACTCAAAATCCTCGTTCTTCCTTGATTTTCAACTAAAACTTTTTGGGGGAGAGGGAGTAAGGGGTGGTTACCAGGGATTGAACCTAGAGGTACTTGGCCATTGAGCCCCAATATATATATATTTTTTTAATCTTTTTGAGATAGGATCTCACTAAATTGCTTAGGGCCTTGCTAAATTGCTGAGGCTGGCTTCAAACTTGTGATCCTCTTGCCTCAGCCTTCTGGGGCACTGGGATTATAGGCATGTGCCACCACGCCCAGGTCAAATAAAACTCTTATGCTGAAAAACATTTTAGAGGTTCCTAGAGGGTGCCTTAGTTGGACAGATAGGGAAAATGAAGACCAATTTCTTAAAATCACACTCAGAGGTCTTTTGGTTCCAAATGTCTCTACTTGCTTTGTTACCTTAACATTAAAAGATGAAAATAAAACCAAAATAGCTGAGCGTTGTGACTCATACTTGTAATCCCAGCAGCTCAGGAGGGTGAGATAGGAAGATCACAAGTTCAAAGCCAGCCTCAGCAAGGGGCGCTAAGCAACTCAGTGAGATGCTGTCTCTAAATTAAATACAAAATAGGGCTGGGAATGTGATTCAGTATTTGAGTGCCCCTGAGTTCAATCCCCGGTAACCAAATAAATAAATAACTGAAGTTCTTCTTGTAAACCTCAGAATATAAACTTCCCCTATATCATTTGCATATTCAAAAATCACACACATAAGAAACTTAAGTTTTATACTAGTTGAAGAAATAACAATTGATTGTCTGCTGGATAAGTTAAGAATAATAATAGCCCCTAAGACAATCACAATTGTATGCACTTTGTTTGCTTTCAATCATTTAATCCTTGCAATAATTCTTTCAGTAAAGACAAAGGATTATGCCTATTTAGCCAAGTGGAAAAATACAAGGTCAAAGAAGCTAACTTAGTTGTTAGCTAAGATCACAAATGTAATACTGAGCAGAGCTGGAATTCCACCTGACTTCAAAGCTTGTATTTAAACATCCACTATGCCACAACCTTATGCTACTTCTCAATTTTACTTTTCTGAACTTTGCAAATTTCTGTAATATGCACAATTTATTTTTATAATCAGAAACATATCATCTTATTATTTTAAAAGTTTTATACTTAAAACTAAATCATGGCTTAAAATATTAAGGTAGATGCAAACAAGATATAATAAGGTTATAGCAAAGAAAAACAAATTTTATAGAACAAATAAATCCATACTTCCTTATCAGATCTAATTCAATATGATCTACCATTTAATCCATTCCACATGACAATATATTTGGCATAGAACAATATAAAGAAAAAAATTTTTTTTCAGTACTGGGAATTGAACTCAGGGGCACTCTACCACAGATCCACATCCCCAGCCTTTTCTTTTTTTTTTTTTTTTTTTTTTTTTTTTGAGACAAAATCTTGTAAGTTGCTGAAGCTGACCTTCATTACAGGCTTGTGCCACCACACCCAGTTTAAAGGTAGAAATTCTTAAAACATTTTCCAAACTGGGTGTGGTAGCCAGCGCATATCTATAATCCCAGCTATTCAGGAGACTGAAACAAGAGGATCATAAGTTTAAGGTCAGCCTGGGCAACCTAGCAAGACCCCATCTCAAAAACAAAAGGCAACTTCTAAATATTTTTTAGCTAGTAAAACCCAAATAACTACTGAGACTCTGAAAAAACTTTATGTAAAACTTTCAACCGTAGTTTGATATTAAAAACTGAGACGAGGAAAAGCATGTGGTTTTTATTAAATTACATCAACTGCTATGACCCCTGTTAACACTTTAACAGATATCTATGCAACTATATCAATCATATTATTATATTAAATGTAATCAGTCATAGGGCATGCAAGGGCTATGATGCATCCCAAAGTAAACTGGTCTTCCATTGTAAGAACATAGACAAAGATGGCCAGGTTATGACTCATGCCTATTGCTGATTGACCAGTTATGATCACCTGGATTCAACAGCAGCTAAACACAAGCTGGCTAACAATCAATAAAATGGCCAAGTGGCAAAAAAAAAAAAAAAAAAAAATTCTAAAACAAAGTCTGTTCCAATACAAGAATGAACAATTATAGCTGAGTCCCATGCTTAGGCCTTTGAATTGCAAACAATGAAGGAATGAACAATTAATTACAGAACCTCGAACTAAACTGATAAACTGAGTAGTAAAATAAGATAAACTAATAGTGTATGAGGAGATTGAGCAAACAAATTTATAACACAGCCAAAATTTCAAAAGACCATAGATTCTCAGTGTGTGAAAGCTATGAAGAGAATTAGGAGAAAGAAAAAAAAAAACTAAATGATAAGAAAATTAGTTGACTGCAAAAACAGAAGAATATAGACCCAAGGGCATAAACAAATGAAGAATTCCTGAGTCCTTTAACAGCTGAACCCTACAGTGAAAATCTATAAAGCCCTGATAGGAACAGCACTGCTTTGGTTCCTGCAAAATCTTCCATTGAATTAGATCCCAAAATCTTACTTTGATATGCATGCCCTATGACTGATTACATTTAATATAATAATATGATTGATATAGTTGCATAGATATCTGTTAAAGTATTAACAGGGGTCATAGCAGTGGATGTAATTTAATAAAAATCACAGAGGCTCAGCTCAATACTACATTTTTGCTTTTGGAGTTCTATGAAATTCCATCTTTCTTATGATCTAGTGTATCCTTATAATCATCCTTATACTATTATTTGAACTAATTTGTTGGGTCCAAATCTGGACCTAACCCTTATCTGGTAGTTATTTAACTATTTAATTTAAATGAACCACCTAATCAGAGCCATTATCACTGTTTCAGAGCCAGGGAAAAGTTTATTTCTAGAAAAATAATCTGTAAAAGAAGTTGCTATGATGTTGCTACAGGCTGGATGTGTCCCCCAAAGGTCCATGTTAAAAGTCCACTGCACTATTGGAAGGTGTGAAACCTTTAAGAGGCAGGACCTAGTTGGAAGACTTCCAATCATATTGGGGACATGCTCTTGAAGGGAATATTGGAATCCTGTTCCCTTCTCTCTCTTTGCCTCCCAGACACCACGAGATTAGTAGCTTCTTCTCACCCTTATTATCCTGCCTTGTCACATGCCAGAAAGCAAAAGGGTCTACCCACTACGGACTGAAACCTCTGAAACCATGAGCCAAAATAAATCATTTTCCTTTATAAGTTTCTTTAAGGTATTTGTTACAGTAACAGAAAACTGACACAGATGTGTTTCATGGAGCCACAATTTCTAGAACAGGAAATCTTAATTATAATACTCCACCCCATCTCCAACCTCAATTGACTAGACCAGCAATTGACACTTGACCCAGAGGAAGCAAGTCTATTGGCCAGAGACCTGTGCTGACTTGACAAGAAAAGATGAGAAAGATGTTTCAAATTCTTCTCTTGGGATTTGGGAAATGAGATACCAGACCAATTTTCTATGCAAAGCTCAAGTGAAAGGCATGCAGAATCATGTCAGATGGCCATTTGGAATCCTGGGCTACTGAGTAAGCAGTGGTGTGAAGGATGGACACAGAAAAGCAGAACAAGAATTCACTAGTCCTTGAGAGTGTCAGACAGAGAAAAGAGCTACCTCTATCTCTGACACTATTCTATGTCCTATTCTCTGGAGACCAAACTAACTATATAGGAATTCTCATTCCTGGATCACTTTGAAATCTTACAATAAATTCTCCTTTCAATTTAAACTGATTTGAGGAAGTTTATAATACTTGAAAACAATAAGTTATTAAAACATGGTCCAAGCCAGGTACAGTGGCGCACATCTATAAGCCCAGCAGCTTGGGAAGTTGAGACAGGAGGATCACAAGTTCAAAGCTAGCCTCAGCAACGTCGAGGTGCTAAGCAATTCAGTGAGACCCTGTCTCTAAATAAAAATACAAGAATGGCCTTGGGATGTGATTCAGTGGTCAAGTGCCTCTGAGTTCAATCCCTGGTACCAAAACAAAAGTAAAAACATGGTCCAAGGATGACAGATGACATTCATCATTTGGATATAAGGTCTCCCTCAAAAGCTCCCGTGTTAATGCAGGAGATTAAATGATTAGCTTGTGAGAGGTATAGCCTAATCAGTGGATTAATTCATTTGATGGATTAATAATCTGAATGGACTAATTGGGAGGAAGGAGGTCACTAGAGGGCATGTGCCTAGCACCTCTTCCTCTCTCTCTGTTTCCTGGCTACCATGAGGTGAACAACTTTCCTCTGTCACACCCAACTGTCATGATGTTCTGCCTCACCTCAAGCCCAGAGGAATGAAGTTGGCTGACCATGGACTGTACCTCTAAAACTATGAGCTCAAAATAAATTTTTCCTCCTATAAGTTGTAATGTCAGGTATTTTAGTCACAGTGACAAAAAGCTGACTTACAAAATGCTTCAACACTTTCCATTTCCTTTTCTTCTTAGTTCTTAGATGAGTAGTCTGTAGTTCCTGTTTCTATTTCCTTACTTCCCAGTTATTCATGAAGAGTTATAGGGATAACCTCTCCAAACTAAACTAGGTTATAATCTAACTATCCCATTCAGTGGGCATTTCTTGGCCCTTATTTGACTTGACATCTTTTCACCATTCACATGTATCTAACACTCACCTCTACTTGTCTCCTGAATGCTGGAACCACAGAGCATCTCCACTGATATGTAAGACCTCTAATTCATTTTTCCCAAGCCTGTTCTTCTCAAACCTTGAGATTTTTCATAAGATCATGTACTCCTCCTTCTCTTCCTCAATCATTCGATCATGTATTCAACTATACAAATTATTCCCAAGTCAAGAAGTACTATCAATCTTACTGGAGTGAGATGGTATCTTAGGGTGGTTTTGATTTGCATTTCTCTGACTGCTAGAGATGGTGAGCATTTTTTCATGTAGTTGTTGATTGATTGTATGTCCCCCTCTGAGAAGTGTCTGTTCAGGTCCTTGGCCCATTTGTTGATTGGGTTATTTGTTATCTTATTGTCTAATTTTTTGAGTTCTTTGTATACTCTAGATATTAGGGCTCTATCTGAAGTGTGAGGAGTAAATATTTGTTCCCAGGATGTAGGCTCCCTATTTACCTCTCTTATTGTTTCTTTTGCTGAGAAAAAACTTTTTAGTTTGAGTAAGTCCCATTTGTTGATTCTAGTTATTAACTTTTGTGCTATGGGTGTCCTATTGAGGAATTTGGAGCCCGACCCCACAGTATGTAGATCGTAGCCAACTTTTTCTTCTATCAGACGCCGTGTCTCTGATTTGATATCAAGCTCCTTGATCCATTTTGAATTAACTTTTGTGCATGGTGAGAGAAAGGGATTCAGTTTCATTTTGTTGCATATGGATTTCCAGTTTTCCCAGCACCATTTGTTGAAGATGCTATCCTTCCTCCATTGCATGCTTTTAGCCCCTTTATCAAATATAAGATAGTTGTAGTTTTGTGGATTGGTTTCTGTGTCCTCTATTCTGTACCATTGGTCCACCCGCCTGTTTTGGTACCAGTACCATGCTGTTTTTGTTACTATTGCTCTGTAGTATAGTTTGAAGTCTGGTATCGCTATACCGCCTGATTCACACTTCCTGCTTAGCATTGTTTTTGCTATTCTGGGTCTTTTATTTTTCCATATGAATTTCATGATTGCTTTCTCTATTTCTACAAGAAATGCCGTTGGGATTTTGATTGGGATTGCATTAAACCTATAGAGAACTTTTGGTAATATCGCCATTTTGATGATGTTAGTTCTGCCTATCCATGAACAGGGTATATTTTTCCATCTTCTAAGCCATTATGAAGTCAAACAACAAGTGCTGGCGAGGTTGTGGGGAAAAGGGTACACTTGTACATTGCTGGTGGGACTGCAAATTGGTGCAGCCAATTTGGAAAGCAGTATGGAGATTTCTTGGAAAGCTGGGAATGGAACCACCATTTGACCCAGCTATTCCCCTTCTCAGTCTATTCCCTAAAGACCTAAAAAGAGCATGCTACAGGGACACTGCTACATCGATGTTCATAGCAGCACAATTCACAATAGCAAGACTGTGGAACCAACCTAGATGCCCGTCAATAGATGAATGGATAAAAAAAAATGTGTCATTTATACACAATGGAGTATTACTCTGCATTCAAAAATGACAAAATCATAGAATTTGCAGGGAAATGGATGGCATTAGAGCAGATTATGCTAAGTGAAGCTAGCCAATCCCTAAAAAACAAATGCCAAATGTCTTCTTTGATATAAGGAGTGTAACTAAGAACAGAGTAGGGACGAAGAGCATGAGAACAAGATTAACATTAAACTGGGATGAGAGGTGGGAGGGAAAGGGAGAGAGAAGGGAAAATGCATGGAAATGGAAGGAGACCCTCAGGGTTATACAAAATTTCATATAAGAGGAAGTGAGGGGAAAGGGGAAAATAATACAAGGGGGAGAAATGAATGACAGTAGAGGGGGTAGAAAGAGAAAAGGGGAGGGGAGGGGAGGGGGGATAGTAGAGGATAGGAAAGGCAGCAGAATACAACAGACACTAGTATGGCAATATGTAAATCAATGGATATGTAACTGATGTGATTCTGCAATTTGTATACGGGGTAAAAATGGGAGTTCATAACCCACTTGAATCAAAGTGTGAAATATGATATATCAAGAACTATGTAATGTTTTGAACAACCAACAATAAAAAATTTAAAAAAATAAATAAAATAAACCTCTAAAAAAAAAAAAAAAAGAAGTACTATCAATTCTCTCTTAAGATTTTCTAAAAATCAATCTATTTTCTATCCCCACCCAAAGTCAATGCCTGAACTCAAGCTTTCGTTATCCTTTAGACCAACAGCCAAAGATCCAAAAATTCTGACTTTTTTTTTGGCAGGTGGGGGGTGTAGTTTAGTGGTCGAGTGCTTACCAAATATATGTAAAGCCTTGGGTTTGGTTTGAACCTCAGAACTATCAAAAAAAAAAATTTTAAGAATTTTTTTTAGTATTCCAAATGATTTTAATATGCAGCAATTTTAGAAACTATCATAACTTTCTAGCTGGTCTTTCCCTTAATCAGTCATTGTCTCTACACAACCACAAAGTAGTCACATATATTATGGAATCACCAAGCATCAAGCACTATGGTGAACCCTAGACATACTAAAGTATGAAATAAAATTGCCAACCTAATGGAGCCCAGAGTCTAGATGGGGAGAAGCCAATTAAACAAATTACAAAATAAATGTGACAAATTTTCAAAAGATATGTAGTATAATGGCTATTGTACAGTGTTTGTTAAATGCTGGACATGAAGGTCAGTGTTTTACAAACATTATTTCATTTAATCCTTCATACCACTGTGAAGTAGATACTATCAACAAATTAAAGATAACAAAACTAAGTTTCAGAAAGCTTGAGATTTTTCACAAGATTTTACCCTCATTAAGTGGAGAAGCCCAGAGCCTATGTGTCTAACTTATACAAGGTTACTCTCTAACTTAGTATGGGGTGCTTTGGGAGAAGGAAAAAAAAAGCAAGCAAGTAACTCCTAGTGAGATTGGGGCAAAGGACAAGTAGCTGATAGACAGCATTCCCCATCACCTCGGTGCTAACAACTGGGGATGGGGATCACATTTTCCAACACAAGCGATCTCCCGCTGGACAGCTCTCTTCCTACCTTTTTGGCCACTTTTGGTCAGTAGACAAGATAACTGGAGGAAAGGGTGTGAGAAAAAAGGAAACCTGAAATCTATAAAAGGGGAAAGACACCACCACTCCCTTGAGCACCAGCTCTGGACCCCCTTCCCTCCAGAGGTCTGGGTGTGTATGTTTCTGTCTCTCTCTTCCCCACCCTTCCTCCCTCCCTCTGTCTCCCTTCTATTTCTTAAATAAAATTTACTTTTTGCTCTTGCCTCAGCATTTCTCGGGTATTTAATCTTCAACGTGGGGGGAACAAGGACTTGGTCCTGATTTTCAAGACCGGTTTTACTAGTGTCCTTTGAACTGAAATATGACAACTGAGAATAGAGATAAGTTTTCAGAAACACAGTAAGAGATGGCAAGGTCAGGGCATGTATGGAGGTATGTGGATGCCCGAAGTGGTATGAAGAAACCAGAACATTAATTAAGGGCCTTGTGTTTCAAGATTTAAAAAAAAAAAGTCTGGACATGTCCTATGGACACTAAGGAATCACTAACAGATTTTAGGTAGAAGAATGACTCAACTGATTTGGAGGTTTTGTTTGTGTTTTGTTGTTTTGCTTGTTTGATTTGGTGAAGAACGTGGGCATCAACTAATTTATTTCTGATAAAGATTAACTGGGACAAATATTTTTGGAAGATTTTCCTAATTATAAATTTGATCGTTTAAAAACTTTCTGTGGCTCTTTACTGTCATACTTCAAAACTCTTCACCTTTTCAACTTCATCTATTGTCACTATCCCCATCCATATGCAGAAATACCCACAGTGCCCATATTCTAAGCAAGGCTACATCTCTTGCATTTGCTGCATTCTATCTTAAAAAAGGCTTTCTCTCTCTTGCCTTTCCTTGCCTGAGTCATTCTCAATCTTTGGAAAGCCTTTAGCAATCTCCATTCCCTGCTTTCCCCTATGGCAACCCATCTCCACCAGAGTCACTTTTTCTTTTGTGCTCCCAACCCTTCCTCTGCATGTCTATTACAGCGTTTACCACATGGCTTTATTATTTAAATATTCATCTCTTCCATTAACACTAAAGATTTTTTTTTTCAATTCTCAAGTTTTTTTTAAGCCCTGCACAATAGTTAGCAAAAAATAAATGTTCAACCATAGGTTAAATGAATATCTATGCCTAAACTGAGTCCTTATCTACTGAAGGGGTGGGGG
Source organism: Marmota flaviventris (assembly GCF_047511675.1). Taxonomy (NCBI): domain Eukaryota; kingdom Metazoa; phylum Chordata; class Mammalia; order Rodentia; family Sciuridae; genus Marmota; species Marmota flaviventris. The sequence continues at coordinate 27,201,552 of NC_092500.1, read as the reverse complement.
GATATTAAAAAAAAAAAAAAAGGGCTAGGGTAGTGGCTCAGTGGCGGAAGGCTTGCCTTCCACATGTGAGGCACTAGGTTCGATCCTCAGCATCACATAAAAATAAATAAACAAATTTTTTAAAATAAAAGAATGTCAGCCTATAATTCCAGCAGCTCAAGAGGCTGAGGCAGGAGGATCATAAGTTCAAAGCCAGCCTCAGCAATATAGAGGTGCTAAGCAACTCAGCGAGACCCTGTCTCTAAATAAAATATAAGAAAGGACTGGGGATGTGGCTCAGGAGTTAAGTACCCCTGGATTCAATCCCTGGTACCAAAAAAAGAAAAAAGAAAAAAAGAAGATCAATCTATTTTCTAATTGCTATAATATAGCACCTAAACTTGGTTAATTTTTTTTTTTTTAAAGAGTGAGGGTAGTTTGGCTTGTGGGTCCAGCAGTCTAAGATAAAGGTGTTGGCATCTGATGAGGGAAGCGTGCCAAGTATGGAAGGATAGCAGAAAGGGATGAAGATGCCTGAAGAAGAGGGGTCACATGGCAAGACAGACCAGTAGGAAATGTCAAGCTCATTTTATAGCAACAGACCTAATCCTGTCTCAAAAGAACTGATGTCCCTATATCTTAATCACCTCCCAAGGATCTGATCTTCCAATATCACCACATTGATAATCAAATTTCAACATGAGTTTTGATGGAGACAAATCATATCTAAACACAAGCACAGTGATTTAAAATAATGTGTTCCTTGAAGACGTATCAAATATCTAAGTATAATAACAACAAAACACCAACACAAAGAACAGCTGATACTTATAGAGAACTTACTCTGCATCAGATACTCTTGTGTTTTACATGTATTAATTCATTTTGTCTTCACAACCACCCATAACTATTTTTTGAGATACGAAAAAGTCAAGTCACTTGCCCAAATCACATAGCTAGTAAAGAGTGAAGATGCCAACCAGGGGCTCATCTTCAGAGTTCATATTCTCCCCACCCTCACTGCCATAGTCTTGCTATATTGCCCCACTATGTGGCCCAGGACCGCTCCAAAGTCCTGAGTTCATATTCTTAACCACTGAGTTATATTGTCTATTTAGCTCAAGCAAAGGCACTGGAATTAGAGGACAGAACATAATGGGGCCCTGTTTCTTATATCTTAATATCTTCTTTAATCTTAATAAACAAAAACAAAAACTACACAAAAAATAATTCCACTTAGCTGCTACTTTTTAAAATTCACTTCAACAAGTTAGTAATAATTTCATCAAACTTGAATGTGCAGCTAATCTAGGGAGCCTTTCTTGGCGTCTTGTTTAAACCAAGATCCTATCAATGTGTACTTTGAAGGTTCCCTTGCTCTTCCTTCCTAGTATTCAGCCAACTATGTACTGGTATAGTTAACGATTCTTTGAATAATTCCTCTCTCCTCCCCTGGACACTAAATTTCACAAGGGTTCATGTATGTTTTACTCATTATTGCATCTACAGCACATTATTGTAGGCCCATAATAAATGTCAATATTCCTAAGGGGAAAAAATCCTTTCAATACTCATTCAACAAATATCATCAAATTCATACTATGAGCCAAGTATATTCACAGTGTAATAGAAACTTATTGATTTCCTCTGCTTATAGAATAAAGTTTAAGCAAAGCAAAACTTCTTTTTCCCTTTTCCCAAAAAAGAAAAGTTTAAAATTCAGCTGGAACTATCTGCTAGAACAAACAAGAAGCAAAAACACCCCAGCTCTTAGACTATGATACCATTCCCCAGTAAAAGTAACCAAGTCTCCTCAGAGATATAGCTAATTGCCAGAAGCTATCCATGAGCCATCCGTGAACTGTACATGAAATAAAATAACGTGGAAGCCAAAAGGCAGGAAAGTCTGGTATTGGGAACTCCCAGCAGCAACCCTGCTGATCTGAGAATACCCAATTCAAGTGACTTCCTACCTAGCTCTGTCACAAGTTCAGCACTGCATCAAGCTGAAGCCCTACAGCCTCTCCCAGATGGGTGTGGCTTTGCCAAAATGCCAATGAACCTGTTTACTGCAAGACCCCTGCTGGAGAGGCAAACAGGGAACCAAGGCTCCTCCCACTGAAACCTTATCCCTGCCTTTGATGTACTCCCCCTTAAAGACTCTGGGCCATTTTTCAGTTGTCCAGTTCCAGCTCCTATCAGGACTGGAAGACCTATCAGGCACTCCACTTTATCTAATTTCTGGCTCTGTCTCAATCTCTTACTATCTATTTCAGACTTTTCATTTCTCAGGCAGCTCACACCTCCTGAGCTGGAACTTACCCTGGTGGGATGCTGGCCACCCCAAAATAGCTAATTAAAGAACTAGGAACAGGTAAGTCCAGGATAAGCTTAGGATCCTTATTATGCCAGAAAGTAAAGACATGCTCGAAAAACTTGTGAGGACGTATCAGAAGGCACAGATGCCACCCTTTAGGGTCTCCTACTGTTCAAATTTGGGACAATCTGAGTACCAAAATAATTAAGCACAGTGATGAGTTATAACCCATTTAAAAAAGGAAATTCATGAGTTCATATCAGAAAGAAGGAAAAAAAATACAGGGGAGAGGAAGGGAGGAAAGGAGAGAGAGAAAAGAAGAGAGGAGAAATATAAAACCAGTTGGTAAAAGTGGAAAAGTGCTACAGTAGAAAAATCACCATTTTGTAGCCATTGGCTAGACTATATCACACAAGAATCAACAATAGGTATTAAATCTAGGGAAATTTTTTAATAAGAAGCAGTAGATGGTCTTAAAGTATCTCACCACAAACTACCTATTAGTTGCAAAGGAAAAGGAGAAAAAAACAATAATTATATAGTAAGGAAATTCAGCTACCCCTTAACCAGGTAATCAAAATCAACATTACCTGGGGCTGGGTATGTAGGTTAGTGGTACAGCACCATTTGGCCCTGAGTTCAATCCCCAACACAGAAAAGAGTAATAATAATAATAAAATAATAATAATAATATCACCTGTGAGGGACAGAAAGACATCATGGGTCTCTGGATGCCATAAATTGAGAATACAGTATCCCTAGCAGTATTCTTGGCAAGTTAAAAAAAAAAAAAAAGCAGGAAGGTGCTATGTTTGAATCTGTCCCCCAAATGACTATGTCAGAAACTTTATCCCTAATGCAACAATATTAGAAAGTAGGGCCTAACTAAGTCATGAGGGGTCTGCCCTCATGAATAGATTAATATTGTGATTTCAAGGATGGTTATTTATCAAGAGAGTGGTTACAAAAGCAAGTTTGGTCCCTCTCTCACTCTCACTCTCACACTCTCTTGCCCTTCCACTTTCTGCCATGGGATAACACAGCATGAAGACCCTCACCAAATGTGGGGCCCTCAATCCTGGACTTTTCAGCCTCCAAAACTATAAGAAATAAACTTCCTTATAAATTACCCTCTGCAATATTCTGTTACAGCAACACAACAGGCTAAGATTGAGACAAAATGTATTCTCCAAAAGCACAGAAATGTTCCAGATAAAAGGGGCCAAAGAAACATAACAACTAAATATACTATATACTAAATATCAACAAAATATAATAGCTAACTCTTAACTGGTTCCTGTATTACAGGGGATAAATGCTACAAAGGACATTATCAAATAAGCTACAAAATTGGAATTATGAAGGCACACAAAGTGGCACACACCTATAATCCCTGAAATTCATGAGGAGGCTTTAGTGGGAGAATAACAAATTCAAGACCAGTCTCAACAACTTAATGAGACCCTGTCTCAAAAAAAAAAAAAAAAAAAAAAAAAAAAGCGGCTAGGGAATGTAGTTAGTGGTAGAGCACCTCTAGGTTTACTTCTCCATAACACACACACACACACCACACACCATATGAAATTATGGATAGTGACTTGAATCACTGTATCAATTTATGACATTAACAGCCAGACTGCAGTTATATAAGAAAATATTTCTATTCTTCATTGAAGTACTCAAAAGTGAAGGGCCATGACTGATTCTCAAATGGCTCAAAAAAATACACCACATATACACGGGGAGAGTGAGAGAAGGGAGTGTACAAATAAAAATGTAAATAGGGTAAAATGTTAACAATAGGCTGGGACTGGTGGTGCAAGCCTGTAATCCCAGCGGCTGGGGAGGCTGAGACAGGAGGATTCTGAGTTCAAAGCCAGCCTCAGCAAAAGGAAGACACTAAGCAACTCAGTGAGACCCTATCTCTAAATAAAATACAAAATAGGGCTGGGGATGTGGTTCGGTGGTCAAGTGCCCCTGGTCAATCCCGGGTACCAGAAAAAAAAAAAAAAAGTTGGTTAAAGGAAACAACATTTTTATTTCATTTCCTTTTTTAAAAAACATGACAACTAGCAATATTAATTTACATGACTCATGTTTGCATTGGGTACAGCTGAACTAGGCAGTCAAGCAACTCCACAATGTTAGGTTTCACAATCTGCAAATTTGTGTCTCAATTTCTTTCTGCTTTAAATACACCTCTATCTCTAAAAAGCACTTGATTTAAAGCTACTTAAGGGTACAGAATGTGTGCTGCTATAGCCCCAGTATCTAATACATAACCAGTTTATAAATATTTCTAACAGGTATGATGCTAATGAAGGAAGAGCAGGAGGAATGAACACATTTCCAGTTCTGAATCTTTTTTACACCATAATTCCTTGCTGCAATGCAATGTTTATCTTCCCCTCTCAATCACATACATTCTTTAAAACCCCACCTCAAGCCAATATCCCCCAAGGTCACACACAAGTTCATTCTGACTTTTCCTTCTTGGTACTACTACAGCCTTCATTGTCTCTATTATTTACTTTAGCACAACATAAGTTGAGGCACAAGTTAGGTCTTATATTTATCCTCTATCCTTCACAGTAACTAGCACAGTGCTAACAACATCAGTGGAGCAGTGGTGGACAAGGGAAAGGAAGATGCTAGGAAAAGGAAAATTAATTTGGAGTTGGAAAATATGGCTCCATTCTCTAGCAGCCTTTGACATCTACTACGTTGTCTTAGGTAAATCACCTAATTTCATTCAGTTTCTATTTCCTCATTTTTAAAATCAGAAAGACAAACCTAATGTCCATAAAAGAAGTCCTTCCACTTCTACAACTATGGAATAATTAAATTAGTTCTTCAATCCCAAGCACCACCAAAAAAAAAAAAAAAAAATCCATTCTTTCTTTAGCAGAATTTTTTACATTTCCCAACAAAAGGAAATCTAACGCACTACCATTAAATCACAGTAAATTCTTGAAGAAATGGCAGTGAAGCTTATAAACTGCCTATGGTACAAATGCTGACCATCTTTTTGGCCATTAAGAACTTTAAATTCAGGTTATTCTTCATAGAGCTATTAAGAAAATATTGAATATATACACATTGAAGCTATCTCATTATCATGATCGTTATTTTCCCAGATGTTTTGAACTCTCAGAGTGACATCTTTTTTTAACTTAGCTAATGAAAGAGAAGGAGAAGACGGAGGAAGAAAAGCACAAACCAAATTTTTGTAAAGTACCCCGGGGACCTTATTGGTAACACTCAAATACTCTGAGTTATAATCAATTATAAATACTTTGTCTCTTTCTTTTTTCACAAATGTTATTTAAAGGACATTATTCAGAATATATATATATATATATATATATATATATATATATATATATATATATATATATTAGTTAAAATAAAAAGGTCATCTTAAAATAGACTGTTAAAGAAATGCAATATTATTTCAAAACATGGAGCCCATTTCAAACTTCTAAATCATCAACTACAGTTTCAATTATACATCCTAATACCTATGCCAAGAAATAACATTATCAGGATAGGATAAAATAAAATGGTGCCATGTCACATAATTTTAAAAATTCAAGTTACACTTGTTAGTAAATATTACCTGCAGAGTTAATATGCATTTTAGACTCTAAATTGTAATAGAAATCACAAGCTTTAAGAATTTAACAAAATGTTCCTATTAAATACTGAGCATTAACACTGACCCATCTAGAAGATAAATTCCTTCAAAGGGACTGTAGGTCCTCTCATAATTTGGTCCCTAGTTACCAGTAGCCTCATCCCCCACCAATCCAAAGCATAATTGCTCAAAGGTTCCCTTTGACTCCATGCCTTTACATTTTCCCTTCCCTCTGTCCAACATGCCCTTCCCTCCTGAGCTGTAGATATGCTCTACTCCCTGAAGCTTTTCCTTATTGCCTCAACACCCTCCCACAAAGAGATCCATGTAGCACTGCAATTACTTCAAATGTCTACCTCCCCAACCAATCAGGCTGTAAGTTCTAAAGGGAGAAGCTGTATCTTATTAAATGGTTTCCCAGTTCCTAGCATAATACCTGTCATTTACTGAAACCCAATATAAGTACACTGAACAAAAGAAAGTTAACTGTGAGAAACACTTCAAACCTTCCTATTGAAGAACACATACATTTAACAGGGTGGTTCTCACGGGATACTTAGTATAAGTCTATAGAAAAATTTGGTTGACACAGGGGAGGAAGGGATTTGAGGAAATGCAATGAGCATCTAGTGAGCAGAAACCAGGGCTGCTGCTAACTGTCCTGCACAGGGCAGGCCTCTACAACAAAGAATTATCTTGTCACAAATGTCAATAATGCCAAGGTTAAGAAACTCAGCAGTCAACTGACTTATTAAAAAATGATGTGACATCACATCTCAGCAAAACTATAATAAATTCCTATTTTGCCATTTCTATTGAAACTTCTTTAAGGGTTGATATATACACACCAACACTAAAAATCATCTTTATATAACCTCAGTGCTCAACAACATGAAGCTAAGAGTCCTAGAAAGCATCCCGTTTTTTGGTTTTTTAAAATTTTTTTAGTGATTGACGGATCTTTATTTTATTCATTTATTTATACACGGTGCTGAGAATCAAATCCAGTGCTTCACATTTGCAAGGCTCTACCACTGAGCCACAATCCGAGCCCCAGCATCCCGTATTTCTTGAAAACTAATCTATTAACTACCAGAAGTATTCCCAAATCAGAACAGTTTTATTTATAAACCTTAAAGCAAACCACAGGCAAAGTAATTTTCACTCATAGAAATATGACAGAAACATAATCTGAGGCATGAGGTAATCAGTTCTTCCAGGTCTGATAAAAGAAAAATCTCTTACATACTGAAGTAAGTCATGCACAGATAGATGTCTTTACTGGTTTGTGTGTGTGTGTGTGTGTTTGTTTATTGGTTCTAGGGACTGAGCCCAGTCGTGCTTTACCACTGAACCACATCCCCAGCCCTTTTAATTTTTTATTTTGAGACAGGGTCTCGATAACTTGCATAGGGCCTTGCTAAATTACTGAGACTGGCCTCGAACTTGTGATTCTCCTGCCTCAGCCTCCCCAGTTGCTGGGATTACAGACATGCACCACTGGTGCCTGGCCAGATGTCTTCACTGTTGAACAAAGGAAATGATGGGGAGAGAAAAGGGCATGCCCTTGCTGCTCCAAATCAGTATTTATCAAGACAAAACCACTGCTGAAAATCAAAGTGTTAATACAGCGAGTGAGATATAAAAGTTAACTATTTCTCCCAGAATATATGACCCAGTCTCACATGACTTCAACATTTCAGAAAAGCTGTGCAGAAGCAACACTCCCTTTCTATATAATGAATGACTCAACTCTCTTTGACACATGCCTTGAGTAAATACTACAAATTCACTAATTTCTCTAGCTATTGTACTCCCCCTAGGTAACCAACTAAGGGGGTTGACACCTAGATTTCAATCATTTATACTTTGTTACACTCCATCAGTCTATCAAAGAGGGAAAAGGTATGAAAAAACTTGAGTACAGTAACTATTATTTAAAAAGAGATTTTAATCATGTTATTCTAGGGACTGATTCCTAAACAAAACATTTACAGCTTTCTAACGTTCTTATTATCAAGGTTTTTCAGACTTCAAATAAAGAAAGCACTGGCAAAAACTGAAGTGTATACCATTTGATAAAGCTTACAGTGATTTTATTCTTGGATAGCTAAAATAAGGTACTGGAGCTTGGAGGGGAAAACGCATTTTTAATTTTAAAAAAAGTTTCCAACAGTGAGTAATATCTTCCTTCTCAGCTGACTTTGCCAGTAAGTGTCAGTCCCACGATCAGGCCCACGCTAGGCCAGGTCTCACGTTACCCTCCAATGCTGTCCAGAAAAGAAAGAAGGCGAGCTGCATGTGGCAGGTGCGTGTCGCGTCGAGTTGAGGGGCACAGTGGGCGGGGAGGGTGGGAAGGGCCAGGCAAGCCGCCCGCAATCTCCCACGGGGCGTTCTCCAGGCGGGCGGGCGGCTGGCCCGCCAGTCGCTCAGGCACAAACTCTCCATTTTCATTCCCATCCTGGGATTCCGGGAGGGACGCGCCGGCACCACACCCTCGGACTCGCAGTGACAGCCCAGCGCGCGAGCGGGCGTCGGGCCGCGGGGTCTCCGGCCGGCCGCCCGCCGTGCCCCACCCGCCCCGCGACCCGCCCCCGGGCCGGACGAGCAGGCCTAAGCGCTTGCCGGGCTGCGGGGCCTAGAGAAGGAAGGAGCCCGAGCTGAGGAGGTGGCGCCCGCGCCACCGCCTGGGCTCCCAGCTCGGCGGCGGCGGCGGCGCCCGCGGCCCTGGGCTCTCCCGCTCACGTGCTGCCGGAAAGACGGTTTCACTCTCTTACCCTCTGCAAAATCCTCCTTAACATGGTTTTAACACCACCCGGCGCCGCCGCGGTGACTCTCCGAACCCTACGCGGGCTACTCACTACTCGGGGGCACTCGGATCGGGAGGGGACAAGGGAGAAGATCGGGGCGAGATGGTGGCTGCGGCCGCTCAGGCTGCCCCGACTTCCCCACAGGCGACGAGAGGGAGCGAGCGCGAGCAAGCCAGCGACGCGAGGTAGCCGGCGAGCGCCCGCCCGCCTGCCGGGCCGCCCCCGTAACTGACAGCTGGGCGGGCCCGCCCGCGGCTACCGAGGGGCGGAGCCGCTGCCACCCCGCCCCTCGGCCTGTCCGTCCGCTAAGGGCGGGGCTGGAAGGGGGCCGGCCTGAGTCTGTGGCCAATCGGAAGCGGCGGGAGCGTGGGCGGCTGCGTGACGGACAGGCAGCAGGACGCTGGCGCCGCGGCTTCTTCCGGCGGGTCAGAGGACGCTAGGGCAGCTGTGCGAACGCCTTGCTCCGTCAGAGGTCCGCGCCCTCCCGTCGACCGCGTCCTTCCAAAGGTCCGCCTGGGATGTCCCTGACCCGGGCTGGAGGAGTATACACACATATGATATCTTCCACTGAGCTTCGGGCAGTTTTGCAAAATTTGTCAGTGAGCCCCTTCCGGTTCCTGCTCCTACTTAGAAGGATCTTTTAGGCTTTCCTCTGCTTTTCCAACCCCTGGTTTCCTTTCCCTGCTCCCTTCCTGCTTCTAATTGCAGTTAAAAAGTCAGCAAAGGATCAGGAAAAGGGATAAAAAGATGCTGTAATTTGAATTGACAAGAGAAATTTGGTCTTGTTCTTTTTGGACCTTCTCTCAGCCTCTTGTAAGGAATTTTAAATCCTATTCTGATGGTAGATATATGAAGTAAGTCGGCCTGTATTTTGCAGATTAAGAAAAAAAATGAAGTCGCTGCTAAACAGGTGCTAGAAAAAGACTTGGACATGCAATTGACGTTTAGACTCAATGTCATTATTTAAACTTGAAAATCAAAGCTACTGCTTTGTAGCGTTCTGTCAGTATTCACAAATCAAGGGGCCCAATTTTCACCCTGATCAGGGAAAAAAATGTTTTTAATATTGCATAATTAAGGAAGGAGAATGAATGATGGAACTAACATAGGGAGGAGGGGGAGATAAACCTTGAAGTCTACCAGACAATGAATGAAGAGATTATTGGAAAGTACTTTCAGATCCTTTGAAAAGATGCAGAAAACTAGGTATTGTTTTCAAACCAGTTAATGAATGTGAAAGTACTTTGTAAAGTATAAAAGATTATATAATATGTATTTCTATTCTAAACCTGTTTTGTTTTTTACTGTATCCGTGTTCATGTCTCTTTATAATACATCAGAACAGTCATGCCTACAACTGACACATTATTAATCACTGTTGATAATGTACTTACAAAGCACACACCTTTCTGTCTTTCTAGACACAAGATTTATTTTCAGACAATATGAGAAACAGTCTCAGAGCATAGGGTGTGTGTTGATCAGCTGTAACAAAGTAGGTGAGAAAGACAACTTAAAGGATAAAATATATTTTGACTCATGGTTTTAGTCCAAGGTCCACTGGCTCCATTGCCCTGGACCTGAGGTGAGGCAGACCATCATAGTAGAAGGGCATAGCAAAGGACAAGTTGCTCACCTAGTTACAGCCAGGTAGCAGGGAGAGAGAAAGGGCCCCAGGATAAGAAAAGGGACACACTCCCAAGGACCTACTCTCTTCAACTAGGTCCTACTTCCTGCAGTTTCTATCACCTCATGAGGGTCCATTCATTGATGAGATCAGAGCCCCCTGATCCAATCACTTCCCAATGGTTCAACTCTGAACATTGCTGCATTGGGAAACAAGCCTTCAACCCATGAGCCTTTGGGGGACATTTCCAGATCCAAATCATATCAGGGTTATAAAAGTGACTTTTTTGTTTGGTTTTCAAAACTTAATTTTAAATTGTTTATTATGGACCAGGCATGGTGGAGCACACCTGTAATTCCAGCAGCTTGGGAAGCTGAGCCAAGAGGATCACAAGTTCGACTCCAGCCTCAGCAAAAAGTGAGGCACTAAGCAACTCAGTGAGACCCTGTCTCAAAATAAAAGTACAGAAAGGGCTGGGGATGTGGCTCAGTGGCCAAGTGTCCCTAAATTCAATCCCTGGTACTCCAAAAGAAATAATAATAAACTTGCTTATTAATGGCATATGCCATATCCTTCTTTCTTGGAATTCTCCCCCCCCCCCTTGGGTACCAGGGATAAAACTCATGGGCACTCAATGACTGAGCTACATCCCCAGCACGATTTTGTACTTTATTTAGTGACAGGGTCTCACTGTGTTGCTTAGTGCCTCACTTTTTGCTGAGGCTGGCTTTGAACTAGCTGATCCTCCTCTCTCAGCCCCGCAAGCTGCTGGGATTACACGTGTGTGCCACCATACCCAGCTCTCTTGGAATTCTTATGTAGAATTTTTTTACTAATATAATAGACTCTCATCTACTGTTTAGCCAGACAGTTTATTCCAAAATATTTACAGTCCCTTGAAGTTTATGGTAACTCTATCACTAGAGTAATATTCTAGTGATAGAAGAAAATAAGTAATGATTAAAACATAATTGTGTAAGAATACCATTCACTAATTCCACACATAACAACTCTGTTGCTCTATATGACCACTAATTCCCATCTATTCATCTCTCTTACATTAACATTCCCACAACCATCACTCCTTTGACTCCCACCAAGAACTCCAATCTACTGGCCCCTCTTTCTTACTATCAGTCATTACTCTATCCTACATATTTCCATCAAAATCCAGCTTGAGTCCATAATCCAACTTTACAGTTCCCTCTTAAAAATATGTTTGACATTACCTCTCTCTCTTCCTCCATTGTTTTCATCTAACCTGGTTTAAACTCAACAATCCACCTACTCTAAGCACGAGAGCAGCTGAACATCACTTCAGATGCAGGCATATAATGGAGGTTATTGGGCACATTTTGCATTAATAGTCACAGAACTTCCTTAGCTGGGCACTCAGTGAAAGAGGGGAAGGAAAAGGAATAGAAGGAAGGAAAGGAGGGAGTGACAGAGGGAGGAAAGAAAGGAGAAAGAGAAGGAAGGGAGAAAGACAAATTTTAGACAGTAATAAAAATAATTAGATAAATCTTCCAAAATGGACTCTTTTTTTCCCTCAGGCTAGTGATTTAAAACACATCTGCCATTTCAGTGACTTTCCTCCCACCAAAAGGTAGGATCTAAGTCTCTGCTTGAAAGTAGGCTGGACTTAGTGACTTGTTTCAAATGAATAAAATGTGGTAGAAGTAATGCCATGACATAACTAAGCTAGCATGAAGCTGTTTATCAAAAATGAATGAAATATTTTATTATGTGATTGTTAGCACAATATGTGTTTAAAGAAATTTTCTGGTTTCAAAAATCACATGCAATAAATAAATTTAATTAGTTCTTTATTATTTTTTTTTTTAAAAAAAAGACAGAATGAGAGGGAGAGTGAGAATTTTAATATTTATTTTTTAGTTTTCCGCAGACACAACATCTTTGTTTGTATGTGGTGCTGAGGATCGAACCTGGGCCGCACGCATGCCAGGCGAGCGCGCTACCGCTTGAGCCACATCCCCAGCCCAGTTCTTTATTATTAACATAAAGAGATGCACACTTTTTTTTTATGTAAGTGGATACAATACCTTTATTTATTTATATGTGGTGCTGAGGATTGAACCCAGTGCCTCATGCATGCTAGGCAAGCACTCTACCACTGAGCCTCAACCCCAGCCTGAGATGCACACTTTTGACTTTCTTTTTTATTAATGTTAATTTTTTGATTTGTATAATATCTTCATGTTTTTGAGGCACATGAGGTGTATACGTTGGGTAATGAAAAAATCAATGTGATCAGCATATCACCTTAAATTTTTATTATTTCTTTGTAGTGAGTATATTCAAAATCTTTTACCAAAATCTATCATGAAACATAAGATGCATTATTATTAACTATATTTACCTTACTACACCATATAGTGAACTCATTCTTCCTATCTATCTATAACATGGTACCTGTTTGACCAGCCTCTCCCCATCTCTCCTTCCTATTACTCTCCCCAATTTCTAGTAGCTACTATTTTACTCTCAACTTCTCTCAGATGCACTCTTTTAGATTCCACATGAGTGAGATCATGGGATGTTTATCTTTCCTGAGATACACAATCTTTAAGAATATATTTATTTCTTCTTTCCCTTCCTAAATAATTATTAAAGAGATAAGATGATTACTCTACCCAGATTCCCATGTATTTCGCTCCAGTCTTGCTCTAAACAATATAAATAACAAAAGCTGTCTGGGGCCATATTGTCCAATCAAGTAGAAAGTTTGTGTGTCTGCTTCTCCTGTTTCTTTGTCCTGTTATATGTTGTATAGGCAAAGTTCCCAATGTCAAATCAATGGCAGCAGCTTCTATCCACAATATGGCCCTGTAATTTCCCCAGCTGTAGTCAACCACAGGGAGTCTAGCTTGCATAAGACCAGCAACAATATTTATAGAGATATAATAAAATGAGGACTAAAATGAATACTGCTGGCTGTCCTGGAGCTTCCAGTCATGTAAGGACTACTCAACTTTGAACAGACTGCAGAATGCACACAAAAAGGTGGCAGGTACTTATTTGTTGATTGTAATAATTTTGGCTAAGTAAGGTGGACCACATCCAGGCTTACAACTCCAGAGCCATAATTATCCACCCCCCACTACATTCTCAATGGGTTATCCATCACCCTGTGGTTTCTATCACCCTATTATATATTTGCTGATGATGCCTAAATATCCAGTATAAATCTCTTCTGAATATGAAATCTGAATGTTTAACAGTCTAACAAACTCACTTAGAATCCTATAGTACAGTTTAAAATGTCTAAACCCTAAACTGAACTCATCATCTCACTTTCTGCATACCCTTCCTTTACATCCCATGAGCTCCCAGTCTCCTCTATCAGGGCTTGTCACCACCGTAGCCACACTAGCAATCTCAACATCATTCTTACCTGCTGTCTTTTTTTTTTTTTTCTACCCATATCCGATTCATGAGTTAGTCCTGTAAATTCTACCTCACTACACTACTTTTTTGTGTCATTTCATTTTAATGTGGGTTACTAATTTATCTTTTTGTTTTCGATCTTGAATTCTTCCAATTCATTCTCTGCACTAAGGTCACAGTGATATTTCTAAAGCATGAACCTGATCATTGTTAGCCCCCTACTTTAAATTCTTCACCAGTTTCCCATTTTGAAAGAGCATTTACTCAAACTCTATTGTGGCATTCAAGGCCTTCACATGCTCTTGCTCCACCTAGGGCTGCCCCATCTCTTGACATTATATTCTTGGTACTGTACACTCCAGGCATGCTGAACTTTTGCAATTTCCCAGGCCCATCACAGTCTCTCTTAATTCTGAGCCATTATTTATGCTCTTGCCATATTCCTGGAATATTCCCTACACTCATCTATCTAATTCCTATTTATCCCCAATTTTTCACTCTCAAACTAAGCTACATGGTCTAGGTGTGCCTATATTTTGTACTCAAGCTTATTATAGGGAGAAGACCTTGAGTCACAGACTCACATGACAAGTTTGTCCCTAAGGTGCATTATTCAACTACCTTTTCCTCTTGCTCTGAGTGCATACTTTCAAAAGTTTTTTTGTTTGTTTGTTGTTTTTACTGTTATTTTGTTGTTATTGTTGTTGTTCTAATTACTCTTCCAAAAGTTTTTTTTCTAAATCATTCAGGTTTTGATTCCCATGTAGTTTTGTGAAGAGTCCTGTTGATGCAAGTACAACTAACAAGAAAATTTTATTGCCATTGGTGAACAAAATGACAGTTTAGTGTCTCTAAATTTGGAGAATATGAGTTTTCAAGAAAATAATTTACTTTTCATGTGCTGGAAAAATTCAAGTTTTGAGCCTGCAAAGCAAAGATTCAGAACCTGTTCCACAGTGAATTTACCAATTTAAATGAACTTCCTGAGGTCTTTTGACAGCTGATCCGCTGGCCTCCCTAGGTGACATAATTAGAATGATGAGTTGTATAGAATTTAGACTTACAATAGGTTCATCTCCCTTTGTGATTTGCAACTCAGTGGCAGAAGATTCCAGAGGCCATCTAATTCTAATAGTAAATTGCTTAAACCTATGGGTTCAGAAGAATCTGAAGTTTTAAAGTACTAAGTACATCATAGATTGAGGTCAAATAAATTGTCCTTTGTAAAATACTAATCCGAAAATGTCTTAGCAACAGAGCATGGAGATGATGGCTTGATGAAAGAACAGAGATGATGAAGCACTTTAGTTAATATTTATTCTGGTAGAAACAGTTCCCCTCCCCCATCTGTATCTATTTGTACTAAGAAGAATGTTTGGAGGAAAAAAACATACTTGATAACTGAGGACAATCATCCCTCATATATGTCATCACTTCTGATACTAAAGAAATTTCCTATCGATATTTGGAAGATAACAAAAATAATACTATACACATTTTTAAAACTTTTTTAGGATGATGTTTATTGAAGACTATTTTGCTAAAAATGGGATTCAAAAACATGGTTTATTGTCAGATTTCGGTTAAAATATAAAATGGACTTTTATTTGACTAAAAATTAAAATAAATAATTTGGGAATAAAATTAAAGAACAACTTTGGGAAAACACAATATCCTTTCCCTCTTCCCCATGCTTCTTTCACCATGTTGTGGAGCATAGTGTTGCCTTAAAAAAAAAGTTCAAATCATTTGAAATCTAGATTAAAATATTGTTCTCTCAAGAAACTGTACTAGTTATGCTGTTATTATATTTTATAAGATGGCAGGAAGAAGTTTGAAGCTAATAATTTAGTTTTGTGATTAAAAAAATGAGCAAAAAATCTTTTAAATCCTCAATATACTGAGATAGCATATAATCAACATAGTGGAGCAATTTTTTTTTTTCTCTCTCTCTCTCTTTTAGTGCTGGAGATTAAACTCAGGGCCATGCTGTGCTAACATGTACTCCACCACTGAGCTGCATCCCACAGCCCCAGAGTAGAGCATTTTTAAATTGAAAAGTTGAGAGAATTGTTAGGTAAATGAATATATTTGTCTCTTCATATCAACAAACTTGCTGAATTGAAAGTACTGGAAATCAAAGTAAAGGGACTTGTTCTCTTTTGTTCTGACTTAGAAAGATAATTAAAGACACTTGGAAAAACCTAATCACTTTAAAAGACATAAGACAGCCAGGCAAGTTGGTGCATGCTTGTAATCCCAGTGGTTTGGGAGGCTGAGGCAGTAAGGTTGCAAGTTCAAAGCTGACCTCAGCAACAGCAAGACACTGAGCAACTCAGTGAAACCTTGTCTGTAAACAAAACGTGGGCAAGGTGGCTCAGTGGTGAAGTGCCCCTGAGTTCAATCCCCAGCACCAAACAAAATAATAATAATAATAATAATAATAATAATAATAATAATGGAGCAATTGTCATTTAAATGATCTAATGACTTCATCCATCTGCCTTTGGTATGTCCAGGGCCACTATTCTCAGAAAAAAACAAAAAAAAACAAAAACAAACAGACAAGAAAATGCCAACCCAAACAAGGCTATTTAAATAAATGACATCTATAAACTTTCAACAGTGAAAATCAGGTTTGATCCTTCCAGGATGACTTGCAGTAAGAGAGCATGTGTATCTTAAATTAGACACTTGATTACTTGATTTATAAACACTTAACCCTCCAGGGACATTACTAAGTGAGGAATGCAGGGCTGGGGATATAACTCAGTGGTAGAGCATGTGCTTAGCATGTACAAGGCCCTGGGTTCAATCTCTAGTAATAAAATAAAATAAAATAAAAAAAGATAAAAGAATGCAAATAGCAGACTATTGGTTCTTTTGTGACCTGTTTTTGTTTTTTGTTTTGGTGAGGCTGACAAGGGTAATCTGTAATCAGATTTTTTTAAATTAGTTTATTTATTCTAATTAGGTATATATGACAGTAGAATGCATTTTGATTCATTGTACACAAATGGAGAACAACTTAAAAGTTGGTATGCAGACCCTAAACCCGCAAGATAAAACACGTTTCTTTGTAGTCTCTCTGAATTGCCAGGTTTTATAAATACAGTTGGCTCCTTTAAAATTAAAAAAAAAAAAAAAAAAAATTGGTTCTACTGCTGAGAGCCACAGCTGAGCAGTCTGTATGGCCCCTGGCATTTTGCCAACAGTATTGATTGACAGGCGCCTCTGCCTGTCCGCCTCTGGCGCAACTTTTGAGTTCTCGCACTATTTTGGAGTTCTCGTGGGGATTTCCGGGGATTCCCCGAGAGTTCCCATTGGTTGGGGAAGTGCAGGAGGAGGGATTTCCGGGAGATATAGTTCCGGCTGGGGGTTCCTGGACAAGCCTCGTGGTGCGTTCGGGAGGATTTCCCCGGGAGCTGTGTGAAGTGTTTTACTGCGTTTTAAAAATAAAGTTTGTTCCTGCTTCAGTGGCTCGTGATTTGTGCCCAGCCAGACTGCGGCATTCTACCAAGTCATTTTCAAGCCTGGATAGTAATTTCTGAACCTATTAGGAAACTGGCATTAATAAATGTGCCAATAGCTTAAAGGAAACATGTCTATTTTTGTTTTGTTTCAGTGTATGTCATTTTCATATTTGGGGCATCTTTCTGTTATTTTGATAATTACTAACTACTAAGGTTTGGGACAAATGTAAATCCTCTAAATAAATGTGCTTGCCATTTGTAACTTGCTTACACAAGCAATAGTTAGCCTAGGCAGTCTCTTTTTTTGTTCAACCATTTCTTGAGACCTACATTGGACTGGACAATACAATTTGCTATACTTGTAACATGTTCCATAAGGCAATAAAATAAGGACTATCCTGGCAGATAAAAGTTTATCCATCATGATTTTTATAAAACCTTTCCTGGTGCTGGGGACATAGCTCAGTTGACAGAGTGCTTGCCTTGAATGCACAAGGTCAGGTGTTCAATCCCCAGCACCATAAAAAAAAAAAAAAAAAAAAAAAAAAAAAAAAGCTTTCCTAAGTAGACCTTTTCAATATTGAGAAATACCACTCTGTTGAATTTTGCAAACATTGTATCTGGTTTTTAAAGTACTTTAAACCATTAAGAACTCATAATGGTTACTTACTTGCACTATATTCCTTGGCATATTGTAATTTTTATTGGAAAGAGAAAAATAACTAAGTAGAAACTTTGTAGCTAACATTTATTGAATACTCAGTAGCACCTTCTGAGTTTCTTACTTTAGTTATTTAATTTGTTCTTCACAACAATTCTGTGAGATTTGGAGAAATTAAGTAACTTGTCCAAATCAGTAAGATTGAACTGAGATTTGAAACCAAGCAGCCTGACTTCAGAACCCATGCAACTAAGCATTTCAAATGTTTACTCGAATATCTATTGTATTAGTTACACTAGAAAATAGGCAATAGTATTTAGAAAAGCTAAGTGTTACATTTACTTATCTTATATTTTTAAAACATTCTCATAATGTTCCATCTCATCGAATTGTGTGGTCTTCATAATTTCCATTTTTAAATGCCTAATAATCCATCAACATTAGGATGTAAAAAAAAAAAAATAAATCCATAAGATTTTTTTTAATCTTTTTAGTTTTGTTTTTAAATAGTCATTTTTCATGTTTTTGTTCATTGAAGATATATAATAGCCAGGCATGGTGGCGAATGCGTATAATCCTAGTGACTCTGGGAGGCTGAGGCAGGAGGATCCTGAGTTCAAAGTAAGCCTCAGCAAGGGTGAGGCACTAAGCAAATTAGTGAGACCCTGTATCTAAATAAAATGCAAAATAGGTCTGGGGATGTGCCTCAGTGTTTGAGTGCCCCCGAGTTCAATCCCTGGTTCCAAAAAAAAAAAGATATGTAATAAAGTACATAAACTGTATACAATATATAATTTTTAAAAACCTAAAAATCATGGTTCTAATAGTACATATGTAGTCAAAGAGCTTATGAATAGGAGAGCTAGAAGAACAAAGGTAGTTCAGGGGACATAATACAAACAAATGTATTTATGGTCACTAAAAAAAATGTTAAAATGTGATTATTAAATTACACACACACACACACACACACACACGCAAACCTGGTAATGCTCTATCTGGCAATAAAACAAACTGTTGGGTTGTAACACAGATGATCTGTGCCTCTTTGGGACAAAGGTTATTTGCAGTGCTATTACAAAAGAATTGGTCATAACATTATCTACTTCTACCCTTCAATCTTAAAAATGTTTTGCTAAACATTACTGTCTATCATATTGCATATTTAACATATTGATGTTGTTTACTATCTGCTTCCCCTATTAGAATATAAAGGCAGAGTATTTCCTATCTTTTGTACACTGCAGTATATTCAATGCCTAGAAAACTGGTATATTGTAAGTACTCAAAAATATGTGTGAAATGAGTAAATGGGTTGTAGTTCACTTTGGCTGCAAGAACCAAGCTTCCCCCGCCCCGCCCCCCCCCCATTTTTTTTTTTTTTTTTTTGTTCTAATTAGTTATTATGACAGTAGAATGCATTTTGACACATCATACATAAATGGAAGAACCAAGCTATTTTAAAAGGAAAAAAATGGAGCCAGGTGAGGCTGAGGCAGGAGGATCACAAATTCAAGACCAGCCTCAGCAACTTAGAAAGACCCTGTCTCAAAATAAAAAATAAAAAGGACTGAGAGTATGGCCCAGTGATAAAGTGCCCCTTGAGTTAATCCCCAGTACCAAAAAGAAAAAAAAAAATGAGCAAAATATAAAGTGAACTAACACAAATAGTTTCAAATAGATTAAAAAGTAGATACTTGGAGGACCCTGTAAACACAAATGATGGAGATAGGAGATGGGAATGAAGCCAAAAGTAGACAGGCAGTATATAGATAGGTAAACTGAGTCACATTAGATCAAAGAGGCCAATTTGAGTCTGGGAAGTTGGAGAAAGATTGAAATGCCAATGCCTTCAGATTCTGTCCTCCACCCTAATCAATATAACCTGCTCCTGCTCCAACCTGTTGCTAAGGTAACCTGTCCCAGGGATTGTTCCTACAGGGAGTAAATTATGCCCCCTTCCTGCTTGGCCCCTCTAGCCCATCTGATTCTCACCTTCCCATCTGCCATCCCAAAGAGATAAGAGGAAGAGAGCAGGAAAACAAAGGAAGCTAGGACATATAAAAAAGGCAAAATATTCTTGCTTCTTGGGATTCCAGGATACCAGATAGGGCCCCTTCTCCCTCCAGGGAGAAGTCTATTTACCCCTTTATAAATAAACCATGTTTTATATGCTTGCCTCGCTATGCTTCTCTAATGTTATAATCTTCAACGTGGGGGAGCAGAACTCGTCACCAGTAACCGGTGGTATCAGGAAGACCTCAATCTTATGCTCGTCTTTATTCAGCAGCAGAGTCAATTGGCCAAACACCTGATGTGGTTCATTTTCAGGGCAGAACATGTCAGATGGGCTAAAGCAAGGGGTCTGTGTTTTATAGGCTTCATTTAGGATGGGACAGGAGGGTAGTCCCTGGGGTTCATTGTATTGGAGGACAGCTGATCCATTCCAATGGGTCAGAAGTGTGGACAGGGAATTTCCTGGGGCTTCTTACATTGGGTCAACTGACCCTTTAGGGTTGTGGGTCAGGTGCCAATCAGGTGTGAATTCCTTTTGTGTCCCTTCCTGTTTCTTCCCTCTGTCTAAGGCCTGAGCTTTTAAATGACAAAAGTTTGCAGGATGGGGAAACAACTGCATATAGGGGAAATGTCCTGGGACCTATTTTCCATATCCTTCAGACCCAAGCTCTAATATTGGTGTCTGAACAAAGGAAATCTGCTCACCTTTCAGTGGGAACAGTAACTGAGGTAAAGGTGGAAAAGATCCAGTGAACAAAAGAGGGAAACTTTTTAAGTATGTCTTAAAATTTCCAAACGTATATTTTTAAAAAAATCTTTTAAAACACATTTCTAATTCATTTGTATTATATCTAGAAAACATGTCCCTCAAATAGTAGTTCTTTGTAAGTCTTTTTTGTATGTTTTCCTGGGCAATTTACAAATACACATTTCACGAGCAATTGAAAGGAACATGTGCAACCCATTTATCACTGTGACTGTCTACAGGTAGGTGTCCATTACATTATGCTTGTTAATTGTATTGTTCGAATCCTTCATGGGACCCTGCCTGGTTATCTTTTGTGATTAGTTATTGATGTAGATGTCTTGTTGTTTTGTTGTTTTGGTATTGGGGAATGAATCCAGGGGTGCTTAACCACTCAGCCACATCCCCAGCCCTTTTTTGTGTTTTTTATTTAGAGACAGGGTCTCACTAAATTGCTGAGGCTGAGGCTGGCTTTGAACCTTGATCTTCTGTCACAATGGCAAAAGGTACGACTTTTGAAGTCCAGGGGTAGAAATAAAGAATGTCCACGCACTTCTGCCTTTGTCAATGCTTTATTTACTCAAATCACTCACTACAATTTTACTCTATAGGTTCTTTTTTTTAAAATTTAATATTTATTTTTAGTTTTATTGGTGGACACAACATCTTTGTTTGTTTGTGGTGCTGAGGATCGAACCCGGGACGCACACATGCCAGGCGAGCGCGCTACCACTTAAGCCACATCCCCAGCCCTACTCTATAGGTTCTTAATAAAGAAAATGACAATCCTTAATGCTAGGCACTGCAATAGACAATCAATTCACAGCAAACAATTCTAGATTAATTAATTTACAGCAAACAATTCTAGATTAATTCTAAGCACAGCAAACACACTTGATCATGACAGGCTCATGAAAGACATTCCCTCTGCATGCTAAGTTCAAGTGTCAGATCAAAAGTCTCAAGCCTTAGGCTTTAAGTCCAGCAGATGCACACTCACTCAGACCTTCGTGATCAGGTCAGGAACCAAAGCAGGCTTCTCCTGGGGTGGAGCTAATGGCTGGTTGAGGAGGTGGTCATAGGAAGAAGTCCTTTTCTCACCAGAGTCAAGAGGCTGCGGTAGAGTTTGAGAGCAGTGAGAACAACACAGGGGATCAGATGGATGAGAAGAGTTGGATGTCAGTCCTGGTCCTCATCAGGCTCTCTGGCTGAATGTCTGTTCATTTGCTCCTTCATTTATACTAAATTTTGGGACTTTGACTACCCTTTCAACCCCTGTTACCTGCCACTGGGTCTCTCAGTGATTTCATTTACCCTGGGTTAAATCATCTGGTCTGGTGGTCTCTGCCCTGATTTTCCTGCCTTTCCCCTTTATCAGAGCAAAGACAACATGCCAGAAACTTCATTCTGAGTTTGTCACAGTGGGGAGAAGTGACTTGTTTGTGCCTGAGGGCCATACTGGAGAGCTCCTAGGCATCAGGGTACCTGGTGAGCCTGCAGGTTTCAAACTGGAGTTTTAAAATGGGGTTGCCTAGGCTCAGGCCTAAGACTATCCTTACATATTCCTACTTCAACCTCCTGAGCAGATGGGCCTTTTTGGTTTTATTTTATTTTATTTTATTTTATTTGTGGGGGGGGTGGCATGTTTCCAGAGATTAAACTAGGGGGCACTCAAACACTGAATCACATCCCCAGCCCTATTTTGTATTTTGTTTAGAGACAGGGTTGCATTGAAAGTTGCTTAGCACCTGGCTTTTGCTAAGGTTGGCTTTTAGCTCATGATTCTCCTGTCTTAGCCTCACTAACCGCTGGGATTACAGGCGTGTGCCACAGGGCCTGGTTTATTTTTTTAATAAAAATTAAAAGTGAGAATCTCACTAAGTTGCTGAGGCTGGCTTCAAACTTGCAAAACGCCTGCCTCAGTATGCTGGGTCCCTGAGATTATAGGCATGCACCACCACACCTGGTTTGATAAAGATATCTTTTTTTGCAGTTGTGGGGTACCAAGAATTGAATTCAGGGGCACTCAACTACGGAGCCACATCCCCAGCCCTATTTTGTATTTTATTTACAGACAAGGTCTCACTGAGTTGCTTAGCACCTCAATTTTGCTTAGAGCCTCGCTTTTGCTTAGACTGGCTTTGAACTTGGGATCCTCCAGTCAGCCTCCCATTCCAGACCTGTATCACCACACACCCGGCTGATAAAGATATCTTAAAATCTCCCATTCTGATGGCAGATTTGTAAGTTTTCCTTGTAGTTTTGGCTACTTCTACTTTATGTATTTTACAGATGTGCTGTGAAGCCTAAACAACTTTAGGATGACTAAATCTCTTTTTCTCTTTTCCTTTTGACAGTACATGGGATTGAACCTAGGGGCACTCTACGACTGAGCTACATCCCCAGCCCTTTTTGTTCTATAAGACGAAGATGTGGTCTCACTAAATTGCCCAGGCTACCTTCATACTTCAGATCCTCCTTCAGATCCTCCTGCCTCAGGCTCCCAAATCACTGGGATTATAGATAGGGGTGCACCCCTACACCCAAAGAATGACCAAATCTTTGTGTGTGTATGTGTGTGTTGCTGGGGATTGAACCCATGGCCTTGTGCATACAAGGCAAGCACTCTACCAACTGGGCTATATCCCTAGCCCCCAAATCTAGATGAAATAAATCTTCTATCAATGTCTTTATCCTTGTTGTGATATTAGCTTTCATTTTAAAGTGTAGAAGAAGGGGGGCAACTCTTTTCTCTAACCATCATAGATTCCTTGATCTATGCAAATTAGACTGACAAAAAAATGGATTAAGAAAGGAAAAACAGAAGCTTATGATCATGCACATTATCACACATACACATGGAAGAGCTCAGTGAAGAGTCCCTCCAAGTGGTGGTTTGCATTTGGGCCTATATGACATCTCTGCAAATATGTATCATATACATACAAATGATTTTTATATATGCAAAATTTATATATATATATATATAATATATATATTATATATATAATATATATATTATATATTATATATATATAATATATATATTATATATATATATATACACACACACAAAACTATATATTTTATATATACATTTATAACAGTTTGCATATACATGTGAAATTTGCATATGTATACACAAAAAATAGCTATACACATATATGTGTATATGTATGTGCATATATGCATATATTTTTCCAGTGCTAAGGTTGGATCACAGGGCCTTACACATGCTAGGCAAGTGCTGTACCACAGAAAATATACTCCAGTCAAAGAACAATGATTTTGGTGAGAAGTCACAAGACAAAAAGGAAAAAAACTTGGAGCAGGAAAATGTGGAAAGGCAAATATATGGGAACCTCTCTCAGTAGATAGGTTTATTAGCAAAGTTTGTTTGTGTGCTCTTTCTTGATGCCATCTCATCTCTAATGATAAGTTTTTTAGTTCTTTCCTGGTACAAAAGTTTGTGGAGAGCAGGAAAGAGGAGGGGGAATGATTTATACCTCAAAAGGGCAGTAATAAGCAACATGATCACAAGGAGAAACAACCAATAAATACTCTATAGTGGACTGTGTTGCTAAACTGTGAAGTTTGGTAGATTAGGCGTATTAAATGCACTTTACCACTGAGCTGCATCCTCAGCCCTTTCTATTTTTCTATCTTTTTTCTGTTTTTCTTTTGTGAGTGTGTATGTGTGTGGTGCTGGGGTTTGAACCCAGGGCCTTGTGCATGCAAGGCAAGCACTCTACCAAGTAAGCTATATCTCCAGCCCCATTTATTTTTCTATTTTGAGAAAAGGTCTTGCCAAGTTGCTGAAGGTTTCTCTAAGATTCTAAATCTACCTCAAACTTGCAACCCTCTTGCCTCAATCTCCCAAGTCACTGGGATTATAGGTGTATGCCATCATGCATGGCTTAAATGAATTTTTAATTTAAAATGTTTTCAATTTACAATGGGTTTAAAATGTTTACAATTTACAATAGTAAACTTTTGTTTTTACAACATATAATGAAGTGGCACCACCTTTCTCCACAGAAAAGTCTTAACTGGGCTTCTCCAGAAATCTTTACCTTGGCTGATTTTAGGACTGTCAGGAAAAAAGTCTCTGCAAAAGAGTTCAATGTGGATAAACTTCCTATTTTCGTGTTGCCCTGTTTTACTTGGCCACTGGCCGGGAAGATACCAGCACTCCAGGTGCTGGACACCCCCTTACAAGTTTTTCACAAACATATCCAATATAGTAGTTTGTAGAAATGTGCAGACAAGGCCTCTGGCCTTGAGCTGGGGCTTCACAGAGATGTCTACATTCCTAAGATAAGAGAAGACACCAATTGGGCCCCATGAAAAAAGCTGGCAGGGGGAGGGAAAAATGGGGAGAAGAAGCTCTTCCCTTCTCAGATGTTGTACTTGAAGGGTTAACTTGCCCAAAACAGTGAAAGAAAAAGCTGCTGAAAAACCAGCCTCTACCTCAGAGCAAAGCCTGTCCAAGGAAAGGACATCACCTTTGTCCTTGGAAAGACCCACAGAGCACTCCTAGGCACATTCCCACCCTGCTAAGTTGTTTATCTACAAATAACAGGAGAGATCTGCTGCGCCAGGTGTCCCTGACTCAGTCAGGCTAGGTGGGGATCCATAGCAACCCCCTAGCAGCTACCAATCAGCATGAGACAGGGAAATACCTGGGATGCCAGATGACCCTCCCAGTAGTTTATGGTGGTTGATAACGTGTTGGGAAACCACGTAGTTCTGCAGGAACACCCCTTTTGGCTTAAACCAATCAGTTCAAACAAATCCCCCTCTTGTAGTAACCAATCACCCCTACCCAACTTGTTCCTGCCAGTGAATGTGTTTTAGAGTTGTTATTTGATTTTCCCGTGGTGTGTGATGATTTGCTAAGAGATGCTATGATGTATGTGGGGGTCCCTGCCTTCTCCAAAGAATGTATAAAACTGCTGCAAACCCTGGGCTCGGGGCCTCTCAGCGTCACCAGTTGCTGTGTGTGCGCGTGGAGGACCGACCTAGCTCGCAATAAACACCTCTTTGATGCTTACATAGATCTTGGGTCTCTGGTGGTCTTTTGGGGGTCCCGAATTCGAGCATAACAGCAGCTGAGTTGGGTCCAGAAGATGGAAGCTGATTCAAAGAGAATGGAATGTTAGTATCTTCAGGACTCATCTCCCTCACTCCTGGCCAAAGTACCCTGCCTCTGGGGTATTGAAATCTAATACCTCCAGATCCCTTAACCCTGCCACAACTTGTAGTCCAGGAGACCTGCTTCCAGGGAATTGTTCCTCCAATAAGAAGCTGTTAACGCATGTCTCCAGGGCTGCTCCATTCCTGTATGGACCCCTGGGCCGCTTCATTCCTGCCCTTGGCCCATCTTTTAGTCAGGAATCACTTTGATCACGGGTCCTGTAGGCAGGATGGTGGGGGAGAAGCCATGAGAACAAAGAAATTCTAAAATGTATAAAAGGGGCAGGACACTCCCAATTCTTGGAATACCTGCATAGGAGCTATGGCCCACTTCTTCCTCCCAGAGAAGTCTGGGTTACCATTATTTAAATAAAACTTGCACTCTACGCTTGCCTCAGCATTTCTCCAATGTTTAATCTTCACATATGGGAAAGGGAATTCCTGTCACTAGTAACTGGCAGTATCAAAACTGTTCCCCAGTGTTGTATCTTCCCTTCTTCCATGATAATGGGGTTTTATTGTGCCATATAGTCTGTCCAGTTAAGAATTCTATTTTTCAGCCTCTCTAGAAGCTGTGTGGGGCCATGTAACTGAGTTATTTGCCCGAAAGGATACAAACAGAAATAATACGTGATGTGTCTAGGTTTTTGCCCTTAAGAATGGGACAAAGCTGAGGGTGTAGCTCAGTAGCAGAGCACATGTTTAGCATACGTATGACTTTGAATTCAATCAAAGGCAAACCCCACATCCCCAACCAAAACAGAGTCAAAGTTCCTTGGGCTTCCTTAGACCTTTCCCTTGGAGAAGAGAAAGCTAGAATTTGTGTAGTGACCTTGTGTTGGGCCTGTCAGATCAGGCAAGGCAGGCAGCGACCAAAGGAAGCAGATTTAAAAGGGCCACTGAACAGGCCTTATTGAGATATCACTCCTAGGCGGAACTCGATCAGACCCACAGAGAGGACAGGGGAAGGGTCTGAGGAGAAACCGTGTGGAAGCTCGACCGGACTGGACTTTTATGGGGCTTACAGCAGGAAGGGAAGGGCTCAGGAGAGGAAAAGGTGTTTCTAGGGACCCTTGCCCCCTTGGAGTTGGTCAGGGGAGTTGGCTGAACTCCAGGATTGGCCAGGGGGTCCTGCTGATTGACAGGCGTTAGTCAGGAGATCTGGCTGATTGACAGGCATTTCCGCCGGCATTGATTGATGTTCTTTTTGTCGCTCAGCCTGGGCTGCTTTGTTCTAAGTCTAAGTCGCCACTACTGACCTAACAGGGCCAATGGTGGAAGTAAGGCTATTAGATTTAGCAAATAAAAATGTAGAAAACCCAGTTAAATTTGAATTTCAAATAATCAAGGGATACTTGAAAAGAAAAGAAAAAAAAAAAGACTGAGCAAGTCCCATTTAAGATAACATAGGTCCAATGTAAGTAACAATAGAGCAATAATATACATACATTGGTTAATAAGTCATATGCTCATTAATGTTTTAAAAATCTAGTTTATTTTAAAATATGACTATCTGGTGGTGATATGAATAATGATTTAGGCAGAAAGAAGAGGAAGTTACTATACCCATCTAGAAAAGATATAATGAAGTCCTGGATCCAGAACAGAGATTTAAGAATGGTAAAGAGCAGGCAATTGAAGGTAGGTTGAATATCATTGTATTTGTTGTAAAGATATTGTTAGTGATTTTTGCAGGTTAGGCAGAGTGTGAAAACATAAAGAACTTTTGCTTTCTCAATTATATATTCCTGCAATATTTTAATGAGAAAAACTGACATATTTGACTTTCTAGAAAAAAAAGAAAACTTCGGTAAACTTAAAATAACTATAAAAAGCTAAAAAGATAAACAGAAATGTAAGAGAAATAGGTACAAAATAAGTGCTAGGAAAAAGTTAATATTCCTAATAGAATACACTTACATTTAGATTATAGTTGCATTATAGATTTCAGACTTAACACAACAAGGCAAACCATTACATTAAAGATAATCACTTAAATGGAAACATAGCAAGAAATGGAAATTAAATCTGCTAAGGCTAATATTTTCACTAATGCAAGCTAGGTGCTTTGCCAAATATTTTATACCCATTATCTCATTAAATCCTTATTATAGCAATAGGAAGTATTATTATTATTATTATTATCATCATCATCATCATCATCATCATCATCATCATTTAGCAGATAGAGAAAATGGAGTTTGTAAGAATTGACTGATTTGCCTAAGGTCACACAGAGAATACAAGCTATAGCCAGCATTCTAACCAAGGTTAATTTCATTGCACTACATCACACTCAAATCTTAAAAAATAAAAGAGATCTAGTATTTGAACAGCTCTTTCAATTTTAATTAAATTTTTAACCTTTTATCCTGGAAATTTTCACGTGTAAAAATAGAAAGAATAATATAATGAAGCTTCATTATACCTGGCACCTGGCTTCAATAATTATTTGTATATTGCTATTCTTTGTTCATCAATTCTTACCTTAAATTCACATTCACATCCTTTTTCCCCCTCCCCCTTTTATCTTGGATTTGATAGACCCAACCTGATCTTTTCTTAAAATTGGGAATCATCTCGCCACAAAGCCATGAAAAGATAATTTTGGCTTTACTATAAATTACTGCAAATTCTGAACCTGCTTGGAATGCCTGCCCATGCCTTGAACTCACCCATGCCTGGCTCTCTGACCAGATAGCAGCCCTCTCTGAAACTTAGTGACACCTCATAAATATTGGCCTTCCCTGGCCAGACAACGACCCTCTCTGAGGCTCTAATGGTCCTCATAAATTCTGATGTTGGGGCCAGCAAAAAATGTAAACTACCATTGGTGTGATGCTTGTCGGAGTTCTGTTATCTGTAACCCCCCTTTGTGTAACTTTCTGGGCTATAAAGCTGGGCTGCAGGAAAGCTGGGGTGCTGTCTTGTTCCCGCCGTTTTGGGAGGGAGAGGCAGCCCGGCTGGTCGAAATAATAAGCTTGCTTTAATTTGATTTTAATTGGAGTCAGTGGTCTTTTCTTGTGTCCTGGTCTAACAGATTCTTTTTCTTTTTCTTTTCTTTCCTTTTCTTTGTCTCTCTCTCCCCCTCCCCCCTTTTCTTTCTTTCTTCCTTCCTTAAGTATTAGGAATTGAAGCCAGGCATGCTGCTCCACCAACTGAATTCCAACCCCAGTCCTTCATATTTTTTTAAAAAAATATTTTTTTAGTTGTAGATGGACACAATGCCTTTATTTAATTTATTTATTTTGATGTGTTGCTAAGGATTGAACCCAGTGCCTCATACTTGCGAGGCAAGGGCTCTACCACTGAGCCACAATCCCAGCCTCTGAGTATTTTATTTTAAGACAGGGCTTTACTAAGCTGCCCAATTGGCCTCAAAATTGAGATGCTCCTGCCTTGGCCTCTCAAGGTGCTGGGATTACCAGTGTGTGATATCATGCTCACCTGGAGTATTTTTCTTAAGTTCCAAGCTCCCACCCATGTCCCACGTGGGCAATGGAAATGGGATTCCCCTCAATGGAATGGGCTGGCTGAGAAATAAAAGCTAAGAGAATGGCAAATAAAACCACAGAACACAGAAAATAGTTTCAAAAGGGACAGAATGGGTAAGCCCATCAGACAGATTGAGCTTCTGGCAAAATGGTGTCCGTTCCAGCTTTATTTGTATCGGGAGACATCAAAGGCCTTCCATAGAATGTTCTTCTCCAAAAAATGGTTAAAGGTGGGCTGTCCAGTTCCTAACAGGTTACTCCCATCTCTGTAACTACTATGAGGGACCTTCCTAGCAGAGTAGAGGGAAAGGTCATGTGCATTGGGCAATCTATTGGGAGAGCCACAGAAAGTTCCCAATGTCAGGCCTATCTCTCCCTAGCTCCCATGCCAAGAGAAGATCCTCATGTATTTCACCACAGATGGCTTCCTGCACCAAGTATCATATTTCTTTGCTCACAAATACTTCAGTATGTTTCTCTAATGCACAAGAACTTGAAGAAAAAGAAACAAGATCACAATAACATTGTCATGTTTCCCCAAATGAGTAATTCCTTAATATTCTTAAGATCCAGTCCAAGTTCAACTTCTCTTAATTGTCTCAGATGTATCTTTTTATGGCTATTAAAATAAAAATTCAAACCTAATGTACATATTACACATTAGGGTTCTCTTAAGTCGCTTAATTTATGACAATTCCTTTCCTTGTTTTTCTTCCTTTTCTTGGTGTTTTTAAATGTGGCAACATGAATTCACCTTGTAATGTGCCATGTGTTTGTTGAAGAAGTAAGGCTATTTGTCCTGTTGAATTTCTCACATTCTGGATCAGGCTTTCAGTTTCCTCCTGGTGTCATTAACAGGTTCTTTCTATCTTCCATGTTTCTTGTAAGCTGGTAGTTAGTTCAAGAGGGTTGATTAAATTCAGCTTCAAGGTTGAAAAAATAAACTTTTTTGGCAAATATAGCTGGTATAATAGCTTACATTTTAAATACATTATGTCACTGATTTATTAACATGCTGAATCTGTGATTATAATCAGTATCACAACTATACTTCTCTACTGCTACCTTAACACAAGCAGATCTCCCTTTTCAGCTTCAGATGACCATTCAGGCAGATCTCTGAGAGTGGTGTCACTCTCAGATGTGAGAGGAAACTAATTTTTAGCTATGAAAAATTTCAGTTGAGTATACATTAAACTTTTAATTTCTTACTCAATTCAAACCACCTCTCTGACCTCCTCTGTTCCTCCCCTTTGCTGTCTAACTTTCAGGTAGGGACCAACATGGAGGAAATGTTACATGGCTTGTCTTTGAATTCCATTTGTTGAACAGTCTCTGTTGAGTCTCTGTAACAGGAGCATCTGCCATAGACATGCTAGGACTAAGTTGCTGGCCATAAGGAATAACTTAGTCATGTCTGCTTGCAATTGTTAAAGAGCTGTAAGGGGCTCTAGCCATAGGCATGCTTAGCAATGACTGGTTACAATTGATTGGGAGCACAGCTCCATGGACATGAGCAAAGAACATGCCCAGTTACAATTACATCACCTCACTGGACATAACCAATGGACATTGACTTTCACTGGTTGTAACCAATCACCAACATACACCACCAACTTGGAAATGTATTTAAATTGATTGTCTTGCCACATTGAAGAGTTTTGCTGCAAGGACATTGGTGAGACTGGCCGCCTTGCTGTCTGTCCCTGGACTGACTCCACTATTCCTTGATGTCCAGCTACCAGCTAACAGCTGAAGAGAACCACCAGAGAAGGACAACATCTGCTCTTTGGCTAAGAGAAGTTTCATGGCATCAGAGGTATTTTGGGGCTTGTGGTTGCCCTAGGATTGTGTGATTTGCTTATTGTGTTTAATTAGTGTGCATTGAATGCTAGTTGAGGTGCTCTAGCACACCTGAAACTTTTACATTAAGTGTTTATATTTGATGATTGGTGTGATTGAATATATATGCTTGCATTTAAAGACAATTTGCCTCTGAGTAATTATTAATAGCGCCACTTGCGACAGTCTCCTTGGTCCATGAGAAATGTCATGCACTCTTACCCAACCAAATGGTGACAGTGACAGTGTAACTTGTTCCCATTGCAACTCTCTGTCCTTGCCCTGTGCTAGAGGCAGCCCCAGCCTACCTCTAGTCTTCAGATTTCTCTAGATCCTTCAAACTCCATTGTAAGTTTCTCCCCAAAACTCACTTGTTTTCAACTACTATAGTAACACAGGGCAGACCTATACATCACTTTTGCACAAATGAGCAAAAGTCCGGCATCTCATCCTGAGATGAGAGAGCAAAAGTCCAGCATCTCATCTGGATGAGACCATGACTCATCTCATGGCTAGTGCCCCAGCTTTTCTAAAGAGATGTAGTGGCACCCCCTTTCTCCACAGAAAAGTCTTAACTGGGTTTCTCCAGAGATCTTCACCATGGCTGATTTTAGTACTGTCAGCAAAAGAGTCTCTAAGAAAGAGTTCCATGTAGATAAACTTCCTATTTTTGTGTTGCCCTATCTGCCCACTGGCCCGCAAGAAATCAGCACTCCAGGTGCTGGACACCCCCTTACAAGTTTTTCACAAACGTATCCAGTATAGTAGTTTGTAGAAATGGGCAAACAAGGCCTTGAGCTGTGTTTCACAGAGATGTCTACATTTTAAGATAAGAAAAGTTACCAGTTGGGCTCCATGGTAACAGCTGGCAGTGGGGAGACTAGAAAGGGGAGAAGAAACTCTCCCCTTCTCAGTTATTGTCCTTGAAGGGTTAACTTGCCCAGAACAGTGAAAGAAAAACCTTCTTTTATGTAAATTTCTACAGACTGTGAACTTCTGAGCCCCTCCCCTTACATGCTGGGTATAAAATGTTGAAACTCAGGGTTTAGGGGATTGATTGATCACAGCAAAAGCTGTGCCCTCTGAACCTGGCTGCAGCCAAATAAAACTGTTTCCTGCTATCTTTGGTGTCCTGCCTCATCTGTCCCTACAACAGGGATGTCTTACTACCTCTCCTCACTTGGCTCTGTCCTATATAGGACATGGATGAGATGCTGCCCAAGTTAAGTGTCTGAACATGAATTTGCCCTATGGAATCTCTGGTCTTTTCTATAGGCTACTGGGAGTGATAGTAGCTGAATCAGAAATTGTTTCTGTGTCAGAGTAAGGCCTGAGCACATGTTAAAATGGAGGGTTCCTGCCAGCCATGGTGGCGCACACCTGTAATCCCAGAGGCTCAGGGGGCTAAAACAGGAGAATCGAGAGTTCAAATCCAGCCTCAGCAAAAGCAAGGCACTAAGCAACTCGGTGAGACCCTGTCTCTAAATAAAATACAAAATAGGGCTGGGGAGGTGGCTCAGTGGTTGAGTGCCCCTGAGTTCAATCCCTGGTACCAAAAAAAAAAAAAAAAAAAAAGGAGGGTTCCCATTGTTGGCCTACTAAAGATTTATCCTAACTTCTCAGGCAACAGGTAAATCCTAATATACATTCATTATATGTTTATTAAGATTTATCTTCAACTTCACTTTATAGTTTTGTTAAACATACAGGATTTCTTAGTTTACTTTTAAGTGAATGACTCAGCAAAACTTAAATTTACATAATATTCTCCAGGATTTCTTTCTTCTTTTTTATAACATTAGTGGGATGTTACAAATCTCATGAACAAGAGTAAACAAATTCTTGTCTTCTGTTCTTATTCAAGGAGACTTGTGTGGTCTACCAAATACCACCACCAACAGAAGCTAAAAATGAAAAACAATTCTAAAAATAGAAGAAGATAAGGAAGTAGTCCACAATAACATGTCAATTACATATTTAAAAGTAAATGGATGAATTAAGATACCCCGTCTTCCTTAACATTTCAGCATTTGGACATAGAATCATGCAATGTTCAATTCCCACGTTTCATTGGATACAACCTATAACCATTGTAATTGATGTGTTAAGGTCTATGTGCATTTTTAAATTAATGGGTTTAATTACAATTGCTAGGTAGAAAATTGCTTATTTAAGTGTTAAGTAGAACTAGAATTAGGAAATGAAAAGAAGGCCTACTGACTCATTGAAGTCACCAGAAAACACTTTTATTTTGCTCTCAGCCAAAATAGAAGCAAATAATAAACTTAGAGCTGCATGATAGTTAATCAGTATTTATGGATAAATGTGGAGGGGAAAAAAGATAAGCTCTATGACATCAAATCTAGTATAAGTAGAGAGTTTTTAAAAATGTGTGAATGCTTCTGGATGTTTATGGTTGAATCACATTAAATGTACTCTGGACATATCTGGTTAAATATACCAGATATGTATGAATTTTGTAGTAAGTATATTCAAAAAGTGTGCACCTAGCAGAGTTCCATGCTCATGCTAAAAGAGAGATTTGTGGAAGAAAGAAGGGAGAAGTAGAAAAAGGGAAAGGAGGAAGTTTAAGAAAGGAAGGGAAAGAGGAGAGGGAGATTGGTTTCTGTTGTTGTTGTTTTATTTTTTGTTTTGATTTGTTTTGTTTTGTTTTTTGGTACTGGGAAGTGAATCCAGGGGCACTTAACCACTGAGCCACATCCCAGCCCCTTTTTGTATTTTATTTAGAGTCAGGGTCTTGCTGAGTCTCACTAAATTGCTATGGTTGGCTTTGAACTCTCGATCCTCCTGCTTCAGCCTCCCAAGCCGGTGGGTTTACAGGCTTGTGCCACCACATCCAGCAGGAGATTGTTTTTTTATTACTTCATTTCGACATCTTAGGAAGCATAAATTGGCTAATGGGTTTTTCATGAAGACTATTAAAATGTTGATTTTTTAAGAATATTTATTTTTTTAGTTGTAGATGGACACATTTTTTACTTCATTTATTTATTTTTATGTGGTGCTGAGGATCCAACCCAGGGCCTCGCATGTGCTAGGCGAGCGCTCTACCGCTGAGCCACAGTTCCAGCCCTAAAATGTTGATTTTTGAGCCTAATTGTGCAAATGAAAGTAATAGTTTAATAAAAGCATATTATGGTAATAATTAAAGGGATGACAATGCAATACGCCTTTGAAAAAGGTATGATGAGCATTTGTTTTTTGTATTTTTGTTTATAACTCTGACATCAGAATTAACTTTGTAACATTCCGAATATCAAGTTATCTGTTCATTCTCCTAAAAACCCCATTTTCCAAGTCATTTGAATTTAATTCTGAATGTATTTAAACACAAAGTCCTATTAATTAATAGACAGCAAACATTACATTAAGAAATCCAATGCAGACTGAATGTTGAAAGGAAACCTGATAAGACAGAATTGCAAGATAAGATAACATATTAGTCATTCTTTTCAATCTTATGGGAAGATTTCAATATTATTTTGTGACTGCATAAGAGTCTTAGATGCAAATGCTGACAGGGGCATAGCCACGGTTCTGTGAGATTCAACTAAAGACTACATTCTTCAAACTTCTCACTCTCCCCCTCCATTGAATAAAACCACCATCCAACCTACTGTTCATTTCCCACATGGTATGATCCTTCTCTTGTGGAGAAATCCACAAGAAAATAAAGAAAAACATTAAGAAATAGCTTCATGGCCAAAGTCACCCTTCCCTTCAGGGTGTTCCCTTGGTATTTTCTATATCATCTAGCACTGCTCTTCAAACACCATGATTTTAATTTCTTGTCCCCAGAATACAGATTGCACATACATAGAGTTCAGATTCATTTAGGAATCATTGTGTCCACACTAATGAAGCTATGTTAGACATTACAATTAGAACTGAACAAAATAGATGTGATCCCTGAATTTTAGAATGGTTTCCTCTTTTTTTTTTTCTTCTTGATACTGGGATTGAACTCAGGGGCACTCGACCATTGAGCCATGTCCCCAGTGCTATTTTGAATTTTATTTAGAGACAGGGTCTCAAGAATTGCTTAGTTCCTCAACTTTGCAGAGGCTGGCTTTGAACTGGCGATCCTACTGTCTCAGCCTCCCTAGCCACTGGGATTACAGGCACGCACCACCGTGCATGATTTGGTTTCACCTTTTGAGAAAGAGTCATTACATAAATCAATAGGAAAAAAATAGGAGATTGAAATGTGTTATAAAGAAAGAAACTAGGCACCCATAGCACAAAAGTTAATAACTAGAATCAACAAATGGGACTTACTCAAACTAAAAAGTTTTTTCTCAGCAAAAGAAACAATAAGAGAGGTAAATAGGGAGCCTACACCCTGGGAACAAATCTTTACTCCTCACACTTCAGATAGAGCCCTAATATCCAGAGTATACAAAGAACTCAAAAAATTAGACAATAAGAAAACAAACAACCCAATCAACAAATGGGCCAAGGACCTGAACAGACACTTCTCAGAGGAGGACATACAGTCAATCAACAAGTACATGAAAAAATGCTCAACATCTCTAGCTGTCAGAGAAATGCAAATCAAAACCACCCTAAGATACCATCTCACTCCAGTAAGATTGTCAGCCATTAGGAAGTCAAACAACAACAAGTGCTGGCGAGGATGTGGGGAAAAGGGTACACTTGTACATTGCTGGTGGGACTGCAGATTGGTGCAGCCAATTTGGAAAGCAGTATGGAGATTTCTTGGAAAGCTGGGAATGGAGCCACCATTTGACCCAGCTATTCCCCTTCTTGGTCTATTCCCTAAAGACCTAAAAAGAGCATGCTACAGGGACACTGCTACATCGATGTTCATAGCAGCACAGTTCACAATAGCAAGACTGTGGAACCAACCTAGATGCCCTTCAATAGACGAATGGATAAAAAAAATGTGGCATTTATACACAATGGAGTATTACTCTGCATTAAAAAATGACAAAATCATAGAATTTACAGGGAAATGGATGGCATTAGAGCAGATTATGCTAAGTGAAGCTAGCCAATCCCTAAAAAACAAATGCCAAATGTCTTCTTTGATATAAGGAGAGTAACTAAGAACAGTGTAGGGACGAAGAACAGGAGAAGAAGATTAACATTTAACAGGGATGAGAGGTGGGAGGGAAAGGGAGAGAGAAGGGAAATTGCATGGTAATGGAAGGAGACCCTCAGGGTTATACAGTGGAGGAGGTAGAGAGAGAGGAGGGGAGGGGACGGGAGAGGTGGGGAGGGGGGAGGGTGGAGGATGGGAAAGGCAGTGGAGCACAACAGACACTAGTATGGCAATTTGTAAATCAATGGATGTGTAACTGATGTGATTCTGCAATCTGTGTATGGGGTGAAGGTGGGAGTTCATAACCCACTTGAATCAAAGTGTGGAATATGATATGTCAAGAAATTTGTAATGTTTTGAACAACCCACAATAAAAAATTAAAAAAAAAAAAAAAAAAAAAAAGAAAGAAACTAGGGGTACTGGGACCAGAAGAGCAGGGGATATAGAATCAGGCTGAGAGTTTTACAGAACTTCTCTGAGGAACCAATGTTTCATTAAGGCCATGACTAGGAGTTATACAGATCATTCTGATTAAAGTGAGAAGAGGTGTGTGCCTGCTAGATAGGATAGTTTGGGGGAAGCCTAGGGCTACTGGGACTAGAATACATGGGGCAAAAGGAGAGAGTGAAGGAGTCGGGTCCTCAGGAGCCCAAATGCTGTGGGGCCTAGAGGCCACATTAGAGATATTCTATTCTATTCTATCCATAAACCACTGAAGGTTTTAAGTAGGTGACTGATGTGATTTGGGTTCTGTGCCTTGAATATTTACAGACAAATAGATTAAATATAAACAAGGAATCAATGATACAGTGCATCTATGCCATTTCTGAATTCTGCCAACCTCAGGAAATTAATTTGATATAACTTTTTCTTAAGAAACAGATAGTAGGAATTGGTTAATTTTTAGTCATTTACCAATCATTGTCCCTTTCTGCCAGTCCTTCATTTTATTTGGGGGAATATGTTATGATGTTTAATCTTGCAAGTCAACTTGTCTGGGCTAAGCTTAGGATAACCAGATAGCTGATAAAATTATTTTTCTGGGTATTATTGTGAGGGCGTTTCTGGAAGAGTTTAGCTTTTGAACCCATATATTGATCAATAGGATGTGGGTGGGCATCATCCAATGAATGGGGACCCAAATAGAACAAAAAAAGGCAGAGAAAGGGTGAATTCACTCTTATCTTGAGCGGGAAGAGCAGCCATTTTCTCCTGTTCTGGGACACTGGAGCTCTGGGTTCTCAGGTCTCTGGATTCTAGGATTTACACTAGGATCCAGTCCCTCTCTCCATTTTCAAACCTTTGACCTTTGTCCTCAGACTAAATTACACCACTAGCTTTCCTGGTTTTCCAGCTTGTGGACAGCATATTGTAGGACATCCTGGCCTTCATAATCATATAAGCCAATTCCCATAATCTCCTTTTAGGTATCTCCATATCCCCTTGGTCTGCTTCTCTGGAGAATGCTGACTAATACCTACACCTCCCTACTATGAGTATTCTTGGTGTCTCATTCATCCTTTACCAGGAGGCAGACATGAAAAACCAAGCCATTCCAACTGGACTTTCTCCCAGGAATTAGGACCTTTGTTGAGTAATTACTAGCAGGGAAAATGTTTGAAGGAATTCAATTCAGACTTGGAAATTTTAAAAGATTGCATGTATTCCAGGCCTTAGTGCCCATGACTTCTGGGGCACCTGCCCTGTCTCAAGCTTGAGTCCTGAACATTTCATCTTTCATCCACCATTGCATTGGGGATATAGCTCAGTTGGTAGAGTGCTTG
This sequence comes from Marmota flaviventris, assembly GCF_047511675.1. NCBI lineage: Eukaryota > Metazoa > Chordata > Mammalia > Rodentia > Sciuridae > Marmota > Marmota flaviventris. The sequence continues at coordinate 27,163,476 of NC_092500.1, read as the reverse complement.
CCTCGCCTGTACAAGGCCTTGGGTTCAATCCCCAGCAACAACAACAACAACAAAAAAGTTCCATCAGTAAATTCACTTTTTCCCTAAAATTACTTTGTTACTTACAAAACAAAAATCATCGTAATTGATCTTGAGAATCTATTTTAGCTCTGAATGGTAATCACATTTGGGTCTCTAGTTTCAAAAACGTCTCTAAAGATATACTACTTGTACATTTCCAATCTAATGAAAACTTGAACTTTTTTTTATCAAGTTGAGGGGTTGGAGCTATAGCTTAGTTGGCAGAGTGCTTGCCTCACATGCACAAGGCCCTGGGTTCAATCCCCAGCACCACAAAAAAAAAAAAAAAAAAAAAAATTCCAAAGTTGATTTAGTAGTTGGAATACACTTTTGAATAGAAAAGATTTGAAAACAGTTTTCTCTCAAATTACTTAGGAAAAAACAAATCTGCAGTTTCATCTTTGCCCTTTGTTCTTTATTTTGTTTTATGTATTTTACAATGAAAGATCACTCTTCTTTCTTTTTTTTTTTTAATGTTTATTTTTTAGTTTTCGGCGGACACAACATCTTTGTTTGTGTATGGTGCTGAGGATCGAACCTGGGCTGCACGCATGAGCGCGCTATACCGCTTGAGCCACATCCCCAGCCCCTACTCTTCTTTCTTTCAACAGTATTTTCCAAAGAACATTAGCTCCATGCAATGCTTCCTGATTTTAAAAAAGCATCAGTAGTTCTTACGTAGAGTGAATGGCAGTAAAGACTTTGCTTCTTGGGCTGGGGCTATAGTTCAGTTGGTAGAGTGCTTGCCTCACATGCACAAGGCCCTGGATTCAATCCCCAGCACGACAGGAAAAAAAAAAAAAAACAACTTTGCCTCTTTATTAGGGTTTTGGAAAACACTGTCCATCTCAAAGCATCTAAAGAACCCTGCAGTAAAGAGATCCGAGTATTTCCTCAACATTTCCAAATGTTTCTGATCATGACAACCCTTTCTCTTGCAAAACCTATTCAAGAACTAGCATTTTGTGGAGCCCACTTTGAGAAGTTGCTTCTGAAGCTTGAAGCAAAGTAAAAGTGGAATTTTTCATGCTCTCTCAGCTGTCTGTTAATACAGCCTCATGTTCATTTGGCAGTGGGGTAATCCCTTTTTCTGATTCTCCTGCTTCAAATACACCTTAAATATTGTTTTACTTATTGTTCTTTTTGGATTTTTTAAAATATGGTATGAACCCAGGGATGGTTAATCACTGAGCCACATCACCAGCCCTTTTTATTTTTTATTTTGAGACAGGGTCTCACTAGGCTGCTTATAGCCTCGCTAGGTTGTTAAACTGGCTTCAAACCTGAAATCCTCCTGCCTCAGCCTCGTGAGTATCTAGGATAACAGACATGTGCCATCATGCTCTGTATCTTTTTTAGAATTTTTAAGGGTCTCAGTGTCCCAGCTTATACTACTCTTTGGTATTTATTCTAGATATGTCCTTTGAAATGCCTCTTATCCTTGAAATGCCTCTGAGTATGCCCATCAACATGCTCTGAGAGTTGCCACACTATTTATGTTCATTTGTTTCATTTCTTTTTCTCTGTGTGTTTTCTGATTGTCCTTAAAATTAGGAGGTGGTGTGGTCGGGAGAAAGGTTAACATTGAGCTCATGCTGGTCTTTGCTGGCACATGTGTGAGTAGGCACATGCACAGACACAAACACATATAGGAAAAGCATGGTCTTTCTCAAGGTCACCTCAAAGACATCTGATTGCCTTGGGATGGTCCAAACTCCCAAACTAAGGTGAAAGATGTGGATGGAGAGTGAGTTATGGGGACAGATCATCTCTCTCCCAGCTGGGCTTGACAAATCTAACAAGTCCATGAGATGGAAGGCCAGGGGTGCCAGGGAAAGGTCAAGTTGGACAGGAACATGAGTATTAGCAGTGTGGGCCTGGATCTTGGAACAAGTAATTTCAGCTAAACTGCTGACTATTGTGTCCTTAACTCTTCAATCATTTGCTAATTAATTTATTTGACTAGCTCTATTGAGCAACTACTCTGTTAAGGCACTGTGCTTGGTTCATGACTTCAAAGAACTCACTGTCATATTGGGCCACTAGGAACCTACATTAAAATGTACAATGTAAACTAGGAAGCATTCTGATAGAAGTGCAAAAAAAAGTTTTATTTTTCTGCATTAACCTATATATTTAAATTATAGAGTATAATTTAAGCTGTGCTACTCTAAAATACATTTTTTCATGAATGTGCCTTCAATTTTCTCTAGTAGCTTATATTTATTCATGCTCATTGCTTTATAGCATTTTTGGTTTTATTTTTGCTTGCTTGTTTTGTTGCATGCCTTTTGTTTGTGTGTGTTTTTGTTGTGGTTATTGTTGTTTTTGGTGCTGGGGAATAAACTCAGAATGATGCCTGTAATATGTTCATTATAACACTCTCCTTGCACATGTGAGGCAAGCTTTTTATCCTCGAGCTTTATGTCCATCAATATAGCATTTTAAATGGAATTTCACTGCAAAAATGTAATGTAAAAATTTCTTTATCTTTTTAAAATTTTTATTTGTTCTTTCTAGTTATCCATGACAGTAAAATGTATTTTGACATATTGTATATACATGGAGTACAATTTCCCATTCTTGTGGTTGTACACAATATGGAGTTACACTGGTCAGATATTCATATATGGTAATGCAAAATTTAAGTTGCCAAAAATATTTGCTTTTAAATAAAATAACCATTCTGTTGATGACTATTTGGATAATTTTAATTTAATTTTTTTTTTTTTTTTGCATATTGCAGTAAACTTTCTTCTGCTTATCTAATGGAAGTGAAATATTTTAATAATACCATTGTGCCAATTGTGGTTTTAACTCCATTTATTTCTCTGATTGGCAGTGAGGTTGAACATCTTTTACTTATGGGCAATTTGGGATTCTATACATTTTTTATACTTCCTTTCCTTGAAATCTAGTACAGGACAGGTAGAGACACGCCTCCCATAAGTAGCTGATTCTCCTCACCATTACCATGTTGCTTGGTTTGCTAACACTAGTATGAGTTCCTACCTTCTAGGTTGGTATCACCTGTGCAAATGGATGGTGGGTTTTTTGGTAGACCTAGTAGTATCTTTGATGCCTGCAATGTGTTCATTATAACACACTCCTAAAACTTTTTTAATGCAGATTTAATCTGCAGGATTGAACCCTAACATTACTCCACTGGAGCCCTGTGAAGTCTTCAAGATGGGCGAGAGGCTTTTCATGGATACCCAAGTTGCTGGGTAGGTATGGGGAGGTAGCCAACGCCTCCATAGGGGGTTCTTCTTCCTGCCAAGGAGAGTGTAAACCACCCAAGAAATTAAAGTCTAGAATAATTAGTGAAGAACAAAAGACAAAGTCAGAATTAGGTTTAAAGAATTGGAATACCTGATAGGTCCAGTCCACAAAGGAGCTGGAGCTAGACAATTAGAAAATGGCTCCTGTGGTTTATTTAAGGAGGTATGTCAAAGGCAGGAGTAAGGTTTCAAGGTTGGAGTCTTGCTTCATGATTCTTGTAGTCAACACATTGATTGGCATCTTGGCAGGTTACACCTATCTCAGAGGGGCTGTGTGGCTGGGTGGTTATAGTAGGTCACCCCATTTCCAGTGCTGTGTGGGACTAGGCAGAGAAGAATAGGGCTCACAATGTCTTTGGGCTGTCAGCCAGAGGAAATGTCCACTGAAAGTTCCCAGACACCAGATTATCCTATTCACTAGGCAACCATGTGCAACACAGTCCACACACATTTCACGGACAGCTCTCAAGAGGTAAGGTTCCACTCTAAAAAGATGAACCATTCTCAAGCATGATATTTCTTCTTTGCTAACTTGAAGCATCACCTGTACATCAAGACCTTTGCTGCCCAGATCCACCTGTAAACTAGACCCTCTTAGATATCATCAACAATTGGGTGCAATTACATCAAGTATGCTCCTCCCCTTTGGAACACCAACTTGGATCCACTGGCTAGCAGCTTGTGGGACAGAGCCAGAGCCATATCATGTTTCTGAGTCTGACTTTAGCCTCCACTTTCCAAAAACTAGACACTGAGATCTGCATGTTCTGAGGCTGCCTTGCTAGAATATGCTGTCCTTTTCCCTCAGCTATAAATGTCCCAATTAAATACCATTTTTTTTTTATCAAGTTCAACTTTCAAGCAAATGAGACTTGTTTTACTTCTTTGAAAGCAAACATGAGAAGATGACAGTGCTACACATCTTTATTAAAAGATAAAGTGGGACTAAAATCTCTTCTATCCAATTGGCCCTTATGAATTATAGTTTGTTTGTTTTTTTTTTTTTTTTTTTGGTCTGGGGCATAAAAATGTTTCAACCCAAGCCAGACACTCATTTTAAATCACTTTGGTGATGTTAGGCAAGTATCTCTTTTAACATTTAGGTAAGAAAAAGATCAAGTCTGATACTTCAATCGATTTTTATATCTTAGGTCAGCATATTTCTTCTGATTTGGATATGTGGAAATTCTGTGGCATTTAATTTACAAAATGGGTCATTCAGTAAGACAGCAATGTGGATAGAAAGTTCTATAGAACACCACAGCATGAGGAAGCAAGTGATTTTCTGCCAAGTTCACTCCAGGTACCCAAACATGGCCCAGTTCTACACTAGAAGAGAAAAGCACAACAATCCTCTAATCCTGGACCTTCTTCCTGTTTTTATGCACAAAACTGTACCCCCAACTGCTGCCCTTGACTTCTTTTCCCAACCCCTGCTTTTCAAGAGCCTGACTATATTCTTAGATCCCATTTGTCTTAAGTATGTTATGCAGATTCTGAAATTCTGAGAAAAGGAACCACTGTTCCTTTAGGAAATGTTCCAATGTCACTTAGAACAAATCATTTACAAGCTCTAAGTGGTTTTATAATATATCTTAGGAAAAAAAAAAAAAGATCAAGTTGCACATCAGGAAGCTTTCAGAGAGAACATTATCACAGCAAATCACCAGTTGTGTTTTATTACCTTGGCAGAACAAATGAAGAAGAAATATTTGTTCCCATAAAAGCACAGAATTCTGAGATTTGACTTGGTGGATAGTGAAAGGATTCTGATCACTACCCTCTGCAATATGACCTTTTTCATATTTTTGGGATTCAAGTCTCAACCCTAAAGTTAGAGGTTTAGCCACAGTTCTGAATTCTTGAGGTTTGGATATTGCATGCAAAAGCATTAAAAAGTGAACAATGGTTTCTTAAAAGCAAGTTTTAAAGAATTTTTTTTAAAGGCTTTCTATAGTTGTTTTACTATTAACTTGGCCACCCTCATTTTTATGTAAACTTTGAGTGTAGATTGCCCTGACAAGTGTTCCAAGTCAGTGTTCTCACACAAAGGTGATATTTCTGAAGGATAGAGAGTGAGATACACATGGCCCTGTGCCTAGCTGGAGGTGGGGAGGCATAAGTTTTATGTACTGATCAAACTCTGGCAGCACACCATAAAAATTCATGGGACACCCTTTTGCCATGCACGCAGATGCAGAACCACTGCCTGAGGTTTAGCTTGAAAAACCAGCTGCTCCTGTCTAACAAGGAGACCACAGTTGGCCGAGGGTCTCAGCTGATTAGTATAGGTCAGTTTTTCCAAGTGCCTCACAAACAAGCGATGAGTTTAATAATATATGGACAGAGCAGCAGCTAAAAAAATTATGTGGCTCCTTTTGAAATTTTCTTGAATTCTTCTGATTGCGTGGAGAGAAAATTTCAGTTTAGTTCTGCTAAGATTTTGCCATCTCTCCTCTTAAGAGCAATGAGTAAGAGATAGAGGGTAGAGAGAGGAGAGAGAAAATCATGACTGCCCGTTCTTTTATTACATAATCTTGAAGTGATATCTTAACCACTGTACCATATTCTATAGTCCAGCCAACACTAGGGCATGGATACCAGTAGGCAGGAATTTGGGCCTCCTCAAAGGTGCCTACCCCAGGGATAAACTGTAATTACCTGTTTTCTTCCTTTTCCCCAGTGAATAAGGTACTCCATAAAGATGGTAAGACTGTCTTGCTCATTGTAGTATCCTTAGCACTGGATACAGTGTCTGACACTTAAAATAGCTCAAAGTTTCCCTGAAGGAAAAAAGTAAGGAAAGAAGAATGGAAGGGAATGAGGGAGGGAAGGAAGGAAGGAAGCCAAGTGAAAAGATGAGACCAGGATGATCTGCTAATTTTTAGAGAGCACGGGATGTTTGCTTGTTGCTTGGAAATGCTGGAGATTGAACCTAGGACTTTGTGCATGCTGGGCAAGCACTCGACCCCTGAGCTGCATCCCCAGCTCCAGGGGATGACTTTTTAGGGAAGGAAAGCTCAACCATAAGGAGCATTCTAGGGAGCAGAGTCAGTACTGTCTCTTCCCTTATTCTGGACATAAATGAGCTTCCAGGGAAATGGAAGCAACTCTGAGAAGAGACAACACCCCCCACCCTGCTCCCAAGATAGACTGCGTGGATAATGAGCAGTTGAGCTTCAAAACAATACAGCAGTCACCCATGGAGAAACCACCCTAGTTGGAGTCCTTAATTGTAGAGAAATGGGCTCTTCTCTAATTGCTAGTGATGATGAACATTTTTTCATGTATGTGTTGATTGATTGTACATCATCTTCTGGGAAGTGTCTCTTTAGGTCCTTGGCCCATTTATTGATTTTTTTTTTTTTTGGTGTTTAGCTTTTTGAGTTCTTTATATATCCTAGAGATTAGTGCTCTATCTGATGTGTGAGGGGTAAAGATTTGCTCCCAAGATGTAGGCTCTCTATTCACTTCACAGATTGTTTCTTTTGCTGAGAAAAAACTTTTTAGTTTGAGTCCATCCCATTTATTGATTCTTGATTTTAACTCTTACATCACAGGAGTCGAATAAAAGAGAATAAAATCATGGCATTTGCAGGTAAATGGACGGAGTTGGAGAAGATAATGCTAAGTGAAGTTAGCCAATCCCAAAAAACCAAATACCGAATGTTTTCTCTGATATAAAGAGGCTGATTCATAGTGGAATAGGGAGAGGGAGCATAGGAGGAATAGATGAACTATAGATAGGGCAGAGAGGTTGGAGGGGAAGGGAGGGGGCATGGGGTTATTAATGATGATGGAATGTGATGATCATTATTATCCAAAGTAATGTATGAAGACCGAATTGGTTAGTTGGCCCTGTTGCTTTGGCCCAGCAAGGAGTGTGTGGTGGAGCAGAGCCATCCACTCTTTGCAGGAAATCAAGAGAGAAAACAGAGCAAAGAATCCCACAATCCTCCACCCCACCCCTAACCCCCTCCTTTTTTTTTTTTTTGGTACCAGAGATTGAACTCAGGGGCACTCAACCACTGACCCACCTCCCCAGTGGCGTAAAACAACAGTTTTATTTTTTGCTCATATCCATCATGACTTAACTGGAGGTTTTGTTCCATGCTGTTCCATTGAAATGATTAACATGGAACATGGAATTTCTTTCTCAACATCTGAGACTGCCTATTTCCATACCTTTGCTGAGACAAGGTTTTAGGTATCTCTGTAAAGTTGCCAAGCTAGTCCATGAAAAAATAGAATTTATTTTTGTATTAATTACCTATTGTAGTCATCAATGCTCTCCATCAAATAACTGACTCTCCTTTTAAAATTCTCTTCAAACACAAAGAAGGATTGAATATCATGGCCCTTAGTGTTAGGTGGGGTCCATGTGACATGCTCTGATCAGTAAGTTTTGCATAGGAAGGGCATGCCTTCCTTCTGGGCTGAGTATTCCAGAGCTGGTGCAAGATCCTTCAGAGCCCTCTTGTATGCCTGCAAATGATTACTAGCAGTGTTTCAGAAAGTAGCCCATGTCTCATAATTGATTAAGGTGGAAAATTAACTCCATGTTAATCGTTTTAGTTAAGCCATGATGGATATGAACAAAAAATAAAACTGTTATTTTAAGCCACTAAAATTTGGGGTTGAATGTTACAGCAGCATTACCTAGACAATCTAACTAAAACATTAAATATCTTTGATTATTACCAAGATTCAACCCATTTTCTTATGTCTATTGACTTCCCTTTTTGTGATTTTTCTGTTCATGATTTACATGTATACTTTTTAAGCTTATGACCCTCAGCTACACAGTTGTTAAGGTTGGGCATGATGGTTGCTGAGGTATTATTAAGGAGAAAGATTCAAATCTGTGAAATACAACATAAAGGTCTACCATAGATAATAGACCTAAATGTCACAGGCCAATATTCCTTAATGGGAATTTATGGAATCTGTTTTCAAGGATTTGCAAATATCTCACCTCAAAAGATTTTTGTTTGTTTGTTTGTCTTTTAAGTGATGTGTTTTCACTTCAATGATAATGTCAAAAAATTAACATAAGTATATTCTGGATCATTAGAATGGCTACTTTCTACCTGCTATTTATCTTTGTGACCCAACTAGTTTCTTATGGGTGTTAAGTATCCATAATTTTATGCACACTGACTAGTAAGAAAAGAACAAATGTGGACCTTATACATAAGTAATGATTTTTGTACCAAGGTGTGTGTGTGTGTGTGTGGTGGTGGTGGTGGGAATGATGTCTGAGCATATCATCCACTTTAAGAACAGAGGTTTCACAGCAGAAAAAGTAAAGAAAAGTGTGAAAGTGTTGAGTCATCTTGTAGTCTGCATCAGCAGAAGCAGGCTCTACCCAGAAAGTCTGGCACAGCACTTGGCACCATTCTTACATTGTCATTTGTCTCAGTTATGGCCCTTTGCTTGCAAACAACAGGAACAGATTCTATCAAACTGGAGCAATAAAGAGCTGACTCGGATCATTCAAGACCATGCAGAATTTAAAACAAAACAATAAGAACAAAACAAATTAAAAAAAAGCAAACCCAACAACCTGAACAAACCAGACTTAGAAAGAACCACACCAAGGGACCTCCAGGGATCTCAGTACCAGGAATTCCTGGATGAGTCTATTTTGGAGGCTGCCAGTAGGATGACTCAGCCCCAATCTTCTTTCTGTGTGTCTTCATGTTGTAGAGTCCAATGCCTGACTTCATTGGGTCATATGCTTTCGATTCAGCTGTGGTGGAGGAGAAAATGTTTGGAATTCCCAAATGCACAAGACATCCAGATGCCTGATTGGAGGGGGGAAAAAGTTACATATTCTCCAAATATGTGCAAGACATTAAGACACTTTTTTTTCTAGAAGTTGTCTATGGGATTTGATCTTTTCTGGGTAGAGGAGTACTCTTATAAAAGACTTTTCTTATCATATAAAGCAGACTAAAATGAATATCCAGAGAAGTATTCAGGAAAAACATAAATTAAAAGAGCAACGCCTAGGCTAAGGAGAATGTTTAAAAAGGAAGTACTTCTCCGTGAAGAGAAGGGAGGAAAGGAAGGAAGACAGATAGAGCTGATTCTGGCTGTGTGAGGCAGTCTTGGTCATATTCAAAGGAACAACTGCCTTATATGGTCAAAAGGGAATTTAACTCTTTGCTTAGACTCTTGGCAAAGTATTAAACTTTTTAATATAGTTCCAAACCCTTTAAAATACAGGTTTGTGGGCTGGAGTGTAGCTCAGTGGTAGATTACTTGCCTAGCATGCAGAGATCCCCAGCACCAGAAAGAAAGAAATATACTTTAGACACTTTTCTTGCTACTGAGTTCTATCATGTACTCTATAAGATTTTCTTTTCCTTTTTTTTTTTTTTTTTGTACTGAGGATTAAAGTCAGGGGTGCATTACCACTGAGCTACATCTCTAGACCTTTTTATTTGTTGTTTTATCTTAAGACCAGATCTCACTAAGTTGCTTAGGGGCTAGCTAAATTGTTGATACTGGCCTTGAACTCTCCATCCTCTTGCCTTAGCCTCCTGAGTTGCTGGGATTAAAAGCATGTGCTACCACGCTGCTGCCATGCACTCTAAAGTGGCTCTCCAAAAGCATTTTTCCCACTCTACTTCAGGAAGCTGAGCTTGATCTCCTTAGTGGTGCTTCTGTTCCTTATATCAATTGAATACCTCTGGATTCTTTTTTAAAACCATACCTTATAATCTAGCTTCAGCTTCTGCACAACGAAGTCCTCAGGAAATAACCCAGAAACCAACACAGGGGCTCGATAATGAGTGGGATTCCTTTCTCATTGCCCTGGAGCAATAATTATATGTTACTAGCATTTTTTTCATTTTCATTTAATTCTGAATATTTTCTAATTTCCCTGTGAATTCCTTTTTAAAACAATTTTGTTTTTAGTTGTGGATGGGCACAATAACTTTATTTATTTTTATGTGGTGCTGAGGATTGAACTCAGTGCCTCACACATGCAAGGCTAGCGCTCTACCACTGAGCCACACCCTCATCCCTGTGAATTCCTGTTTGACCCAAGATTATTTAGAAGTATGTAATTTAATTTGTAAACATTTAAAGATCTTCCAGTAGCATTTCTGTTCTTAATACCTACTTTATTCCAGGTATGAATCAAAGACATATTTTGCATTCTGCTATTTGGGGGTGGAATGTTCAACTTGACCATTAGGTCAAGCTGGTGATCTTAAATTAATGACAATCTAGCTTTAAATAATGTACTATGATCCTGACCCCTCCCTCTCATCTTTGGTGCTTCTATTGTTCTACCCTTTATGTATGTCATGTACACTTCTATTGTTCTTATGGTGGTGATACTAGCTGATCACCCAACTTTTTTTAATTTGTTCTTTTTAGATATTGTTATGGTTTGGCTGTGAGGTGTCCCCCAGAAGCTCACGTGTGAGACAATGCAAGATGGTTTAGGGGAGAAATAATTGGGTTATGAGAGTCTTAACCCAATCAGAGAATTAATCCCCTGATAGGGATTAACTGAAGTAGTAGGGTGTGGCTGGAGGAGGTGGGAATTAGGGGGCGGCTTTGGTGTATATATTTGTATCTGGAGAGAGAAGTCTCTCCTTGCTTCTTTTTTTTTTTTAATTTTTATTGTTGGTTGTTCAAAACATTACATAGTTCTTGATATATTATATTTCACACTTTGATTCAAGTGGGTTATGAACTCCCATTTTTACCCTGTATACAGATTGCAGAATCCCATCCGTTACACATCCATTGATTTACATAGTGCCATACTAGTGTCTGTTGTATTCTGCTGCCTTTCCTATCCTCTACTATCCCCCCTCCCCTCCCCTCCCCTCCCCTCTTCTCTCTCTACCCCCTCTACTGTCATTCATTTCTCCCCCTTGTATTATTTTCCCCTTTCCCCTCACTTCCTCTTGTATGTAATTTTGTATAACCCTGAGGGTCTCCTTCCATTTCCATGCAATTTCCCTTCTCTCTCCCTTTCCCTCCCACCTCTCATCCCTGTTTAATGTTAATCTTGTTCTCATGCTCTTCGTCCCTACTCTGTTCTTAGTTACTCTCCTTATATCAAAGAAGACATTTGGCATTTGTTTTTTAGGGATTGGCTAGCTTCACTTAGCATAAATTATCACTATTTGCAGATGACATGATTCTATACCTAGCAGACCCAAAAGGGTCTACAAAGAAACTATTAGAGCTAATAAATGAATTCAGCAAAGTGGCAGGATATAAAACCTCTCCTTGCTTCTTGATCACCATGATGTGAGCTGCTTTCTTCTGTCACACACTCTGCTGTGACGTTCAGCCTCATCTTGAGCCCCAAGAAATGGAGCCAGCCTTCTATAGACTGAGAACTCTGAAACCGCTGAGCCACACTGAGCCCTCAAATAAATTTTTCCTCCTCTATAGTTGTTCTGGTCAGATTCTTTAGTCACAGCAGGGAAAAAAAAAAAGCTGACTAAAACAGAAATACATTACAATAGAGTATGTTTTGACATATTGCTGAGAGCCATAGCCAAGTAGGAATGATGCATGGCATTTTGGGTTGAAAGGTGACACCAGCAAGCCATTGAGATGATAATGATTACGTTAAGATGTGCATTCAACTGGAGATTAGACCCCTGCTGTCCGCCTCAGCCTGCTACTTTGGAGCTCTCCTGGGACTCTGGGAGAGTTCCCATTGGTTGGGGAAGTGCGGTAGGAGGGAATTCCAGAGGAGAGATTTCCTGTTGGTGTGGTGTGTCCCGGGAGAAGGCCGTGTGCGTGGCATTCGTGGGAGTTTTGAAAATAAAGTTTGTTCCTGCTTGAGTGGCTCGTGATTTTGTGCCCAGCCAGACTGCGGCAACATATTATACATACATGGAATATAATTTCACATTCTTGAGGTTGTACATGATGTCAAGTTACATTGGTCACGTATTCATATATGAACATAGGAAAGTTATGTTCGATTCATTCTACTGTCTTTCCTATTCCCATCCCCTCTCTTCCCTTCATTCCTCTTTGTCTAATCTAATGACCTTCTATCCCCTGCCCCCTTATTGTGTGTTAGCACCCACATATCAGAGAGACTATTCAGGCTTTGGTTTTTTGGGGGAATTGGCTTATTTCACTGATCCCCAACTTTTTAGAGCAATTAGAACTTTAAATAGAATTTCATATTGAGCTTTCATTTATGACATTTCCAGCACTCTTTATTTCTTTCTGTAACTCCACATTTGTCTGATATAATATCACTTCTGCATGAACAGATTCCTGTCACATTTTTAGGAGCACGGGTCTGCTTATAATTCATCCTTTTGGTCTTGGCTTGTTGAAAAATGTCTTCATTTACCCTTAATTTTTGAGTTGATTTGCATAGATCCTGACAACATGACCACAGCACCTCTTATCTTTGTCTCTATAATGGGTTTTTTTTTTTTTTTTTTTTTTTTTTTTCTGGCTGACTTCAAGATACTTGGCTTTCAGTAGACTGAATTGAATGTGTCTAGTGTTGGTTTTGTTTGTGGAACGGCTGTTTCTTAGAGCGGCGGTCCTTTTCAGACTTTAAGGTGCTTGTCCCATCTCCCAGGTTCCTGTTGGAATACAGATTTGATTGAATGGTCTGTGCTCAGACCTAACTTTCTGCATTTTCAAACAAGCTACTTATCCTTCTTGGGTGCGAGGGTCGGTGTCTCGTGCATGGGTGTGTCTTGCTACAGTCCCATGGGTGAAGCTATGCTCACCTGTTCCTCTGTAATATAACCCCTTGCCCTGTTTAGGATAGAATCTTCCATGGAAGTGCCTTGTGTGTGTCCCCTTCTCTTACTGTGCCCTTGGGTGTGGCCTACCTAGGTGTCAGTCAACCTGCTGACAGTGCACATCATGAAGACAGATTCAGCCCCCTGAAACCTGACCCCTTGCCTCATTTAAATAACTTCTCCTCAATAAAAGGGGTCAGCGCATGCTCTTACTCTCTCTCTCTCTCTCTCTCTCTCTCTCTCTCTCTTTCTGTGGACCCTTAAGGTCAGAGGAGCCATCACAATGACCCCAAAGAAAAAGGTATTTGTGTCTCTTGTGTGGTTATTTCATGCAGCCCAGTTAGCCCAGTTTATCTGGAGTGACCCCTGAGCCTTTTAGTAGGGAGAACAGAAACCAGGCACATCAGATAGGGTGTTAATACCTCACCCAATTGCCATATTTCTGGGCTGTATTACCAGTACCTTTAGTGTGACAGCCACTGAGGGAGCTACCCTCTCTGAACATGTGTAAATGATGACCCCAAAGGAGAGAGACAAGAGCCTAGGAGGCTGAAGGAACTGTTGGTTTTGGACAAGGAGAAAAGACAGCCATAGGAAAGATACAAGTCATAAGCAGGATAAATAGCAAGAGACCACGAAACAGAGTCCAGTACCAAAGGGAAGGCCACTAGGGGCATGACCTGGAAGTGGACACAACACATCTATTCACATCCCATATGGCAAAAAGTGAATCCCATGGCCGGATTTAGCTGCCAGAAAGACCAAGAAGGATTTACTTTAGCTAGGAAATCATGTGCACTTCCAAAACTTCGTAGTATTAAAAGAGAACAGATTATCCTGACAGCTGACAGTCTTTGCCACAACAATGCGTAGGACTCCCTCTATGGCCAGATCATGCCTGCAGGCTGAAGAACATTTCCCCTACCTTCAGCAAGAGCTGAATGTTGGGTACTGACCAAATGAAGCAGAGTTTCTGACTGTGATTGGGATTGAACACATCACAGACAATTTGTTCCACACTCTCTATACTGCTAAATTGCCTCCAGAAATATACCCATATTGTGCTTATATCCCCTATATTCTAAAGCACAAGGCCTGTCCATTGGAGCTAAGTAGATTCTCCATTATTCCTCCCAACTTTGGTCCTAGATAAACAGATCTTTCAGAAACAAACTTCTTGATACTTAGATGTCTCCCTGATATAGTAATAGTAACTGTGTTGGAACTAAATTTTCTGGCACAAAATTTAGATGCTTGCCTTGTCAAAAAACTAACCATCATTCATTCATAGGGAGGCAGCATCAAGGATCAGTGACAGGTCTCTGTGGAAGTACTCAAGTAATACCAAGTTGAACAAATCTACTCGCCTCCGGGACCTGAAAAACCAATACTTCAGCACTTGCTTTTTTATGAGACAGGAAGAATAGTTTTATAGTGGCCAGGTTTTTACCTGGGTTGAATGCACTTCATAAATCTCCAATTACAACTTTTTTTTTTCTTTTTCCAAATAGAACTTCCGAACCATTGTATGTAACTAACGAAGACCCTTTGAAAAAACTACTCCCAAATATTCTAGGGAATTGACAACACAATGGTTGGTTGACATCTAACTAGCATTAACTTACACTCAGGATGTCATATTATAATTTCAATTATTAAAAATATCTTAACACTAGATACAAAAATAAAGTCAGAAAGGCATATACAGGAAAGCAAACATGACTAAAGAATCATATATCTTGTTATGAGAAACAAAGGAATAACATCCCCATTTTTATAGGAAAGGCAGCAGAACACAACAGACACTAGTATGGCAATATGTAAATCAATGGATGTGTAACTGATGTGATTCTGCAATCTGTATATGGGGTAAAAATGGGAGCTCATAACCCACTTGAATCAAAGTGTGAAATATGATATATCAAGAACTATGTAATGTTTTGAACAGCCAACAATAAAAAATTTAAAAAAAAATCCCCATTTTATAAATAGCTCTATAAATTAAAATGAAAGATAACCACTAGAATTCGTAGAAGGCAAACAAAGGATATGAATAAGAAATGCAAATGGCCAATAATAAGTGTGAGGAAAAAAATCAACCTCACTAATTGCTTAGAAATGTATATTTAGCAGGGTGTAGTGACTCATGGCTATAATTCCAGCAACTCAGGAGGCTAAGGTAGGAGGATTACAAGTTCAAGGCCAACCTAGGTAACTTGGGGAGACTCTGTCTCAAAATAAAACAACAACAAGAAGTCTTGGGGGTGTAGCTCAGTAGTAAAGTGCTCCCAGTTTTGATCCCTAGTACCAAAAAAAAGTATATGTAAATTCTTATGAATTATTACTCTAGAAAATTTCAAAAAATTTAAAAATTATAGTACAAATTGTTACCGAGAATTTGGGTTTTGTTTTGTTTTGTTTGGTACCAGGGATTGAACTCAGGGGAACTTGACCACTGAGCCACATCTCCAGCCCTATTTTGTATTTTATTTAGAGACAGGGTCTCACTGAGTTGCTTAGCACCTTGCTTTTGCTGAAGCTGGCTTTGAACTCACAATCCTCCTGCCTCAGCCTCCCAAGCTGCTGGGATTACAGTTGTGCGCCACCATGCCTAGAGTCAAGGGAATTTTTAATAGCACAAACAGGGCTAGTGGTATAGCTTAGTTGGTACAATGTTTGCCTAGCATTGCATGAGGCCCTGGGTTCAATCCCCAATACTACCAGAAAACAACAACAACAACAAAAAGACAAAAACAATAGTCAACATGTATTATTATGCATAAAATCAATTGCATAAGAATTATTTTTGCATAAAAATTATTATTGAATAAAATTAATAATTTATTCCATCTATAGGTTTTATTTGAAAAGCTTAGAGACTTAAAGATAAGGGATCCTTCTTACAGGCACTAATAGTGTATTTTTTTTAAAAAAAAAAATTTGTTTTAGTTGTAAATGAACACAATATCTTTATTTTTATTTATTTATTTTTATGTAGTGCTGAGGATCAAACCCAAGGCCTTACACATGCAAGGCAAGCGCTTCTATCACCAAGCTACAACCCCAGTCCATAATAGTATAATTTTTACTACAGAAATGTCCTAAGAAAAAAACACTGCTATTCTTTTATATTATTTTTTACTGAGAAATAATTCATTTTAAATAGTATAAAATTTATTGTTAAAAAGTACAATTCAGTGGCTTTTAGAATATTCACAGACCTCTGCAACAATAACAACTAACTAATTCTGCAAATTTTCACCTCCTCCATTAGTCAAAAGTTACTGTTTCCCCCTCCATCCAACTAGAAACCACTAATCTACTTTCTGTCTCCAGAGACTGGCCTATCGAAGAAATTTTTTATGTATGGAATCATATAATATGTGGCCTTTTATGTCTTGCTTCTTTCACGTAGCCTAATGTTTTCAAGGTTCACACACATTATAGAATGGATAAATGCTTCATTCTTTTTTTTTAATTTTTAAAATTTTTATTTGTTCTAATTAATTTTACATGACAGCAATATGCTTTTCAATTGATTGTACACAAATAGAATACAATTTTTCACTTCTCTGGTTGTCCATGAAGTAAGGTCACACCATTTGTTCAATCATACGTGCACCTAGGGTAATGATGTCCGTCTCATTCCATAATCTTTTCTACCCCCATTCCCCCTCCCCTCCCCTCCTTTTCTTTGCCCAATCCAAAGTTCCTTCACTAGTTCCATGCACTACCACCACCACCCCCATTATGTATTAGCATCCACTTATCAGAGAAAACATTTGACCTTTGGGTTTTCGGGATTGGCTACTTTGCTTAGCATGATATTCTTTAACTCCATCCATTTATTTATCCTTTATTTTATTCTCTTTTAATGCTGTGTAATATCCCATTGTGTATATATGCCACAGTTTCTTTATCCATTCATCTATAGAATGGCATCTAGGTTGCTTTCATAGTTTGGGAATTGTTAATTGTGCTGCTATAAACATTGATGTGGCTGTGTCCCTGTAGTATGCTGTTTTTAAGTCCTTTGGGTATAGACCAAGGAGTGGGATATAAATGCTTCATTCTTTTTATGGCTGAAGAAAATTCTGTTGTATGGATAGAGAACATTTTCTTGATTCATGGGTATTTGGGTGTTTTCTAGTTTGGGCTATTATAAATAATATCACTATGAACATGACAGTTCTCCTTGTTTAATTAGTTTAGTGGTTAGCTAATGATTGGACAAAGATTTCCTTAAATGCTAGAACCAATAATTCTCCCCCTCTGTGTCAAGGGGCTCTGTGAGCATGTAGGGACACACATTTAACACTCAATCAGTTTTCTCCTCTGCCTTAGCCTTCACTCCCTGCCATTGTAGGCCCTCAAGATTAGTCACAGGTGAGAATTCAGGGCCTTCTTCATTCTTTCCTGAGCTTGAGTGAAGCCCTGGGCTACTACACATGATTCCATTCACGAGTATAGGTCCCCTGTCCCCAGGAATGCATCAGAATATTTCAAAGCCCTCTATGGACATGTTGTTTCTGTTTTTCTTTCTAAACTTTTTTTTTTTTATTAGCCTATTGTTTGCCCCATTGATTCTCTCCCTCCTGAGGCAATCACAATAGTAAAGAATTGCCTCTGATTATGTTTAATAAACACCTCTGGAGAAGAGGCTTTTGCATTGTATGAGCCACAACTCAAATCAAATAAAGATTACCTTGCAAATGACAGCTCCAAAAATATCACAAGGCAGGTTAAATAATGACCGTTCTCTGGGAATGGGACTGAGATGGAGCTTCAACACCATTTTGCCACTTCAGTGGCTGCCAGACTGCTGGTTTCCATTGTGACCATGGGCTGTTGGTTTTCAAGACTCCTGCAGAACTGCAAAGTGGAGAATGGAAATAGAATAACTTGAGATGCAGCAAATCTCACTCTTACGGGAATTCAACCATTTTTCTCTAATCAATGTTTCCCAATGTTTGGTTATTTTCTAGAGTTCTGGAAAACTCTAACAATTTTTGCACTGTTCATTGTTTTTGTGGAGGAGAGGAATTTGAGGGGTCTTTACTGCATCATTTCAGTGATGTCACTATCTAGTAACCTCTGATACAAGTATAACCAACAATTCTATGGATTAGCAGTATTACAGTTAGTCATCAATTATCTCTGAGTTTCCAAGTCATTTAAATTATTTTTCTGTCCCTTTATTTTCTCCAAGGTCTTTGCTTTCCTTTTTTTATATTAAGTAAAATGCTTGCTGCTTCTACTTGAAGTTGCTTCTACATCAAGTTCTTTCTATCCAGGAGAATCAGCTGTTCCACAGTATTGGAACAAATGGATCTTTGAGAATCAGAAACTAAGTAGTATGAAGGCAGAGTTGCCGGATTACCTAATACAAATAGAGGATAGCTGGTTAAATTTGAACTTCAGATAACAACAACAGCAAATTCAAAGTTGCCTTGGTGTCTAGTATTTTATGTGAAGACTACATTGTAAGTAAGTTGTAAATAGAGATGACCTATAAAGGAATTCTCAGATGGCTCAATTGATATTCTTTATTTTCTTTACTATTAAGCTACATTGAAGCCCTTTCTAATCCTTAAGAGATGAACAGTTTTGACTAATACAGGTTTAGATATGCCAGTCTGGCACAGCACAATCCTATCTGTGTTTTTCATTCATTCAACAAACATATTTATGATGGTCTACTTACAATACTAACCAGGTCTTATAGTCTATCCACCTAGAGTTTTAGGTTCAGCTCAGCTCCTGGGAAAATACAAACATAAACCAAATATGCTCATGGAAGGTCTCAAAAAACCAGAACACCTAAATCAGGAGAACAAACTTAGTCAGTAAGGTTAAGGATTTTCAGATAGATGATAAATAGATAATAGGTAGAGATAGATTAATGAATTTAGGTACTGTGATTGAATGCCATGATATAGTTAGTTCCATAACATAAAATTTATTATTCACCAACAACAACCAACTACCAAACTGACTTGTACAAAGAGTTGGTAATTTGGAATCTCATTGTCACTGGACACTCAAGAAAGGCTCAGATAAAAATAATTTCTCAAAAAAGATGTTGTAGGGCTGAGGGTATGGCTCAGTTGGTAGAGTGCTTGTCTAGCATGTACAAGTCCCTGGGTTCAATCCCCAGCATCACCAAAAAAAAAAAAAAAAAAAAAAAAAAGGTGTTGCAGCAAAGTATGGAAAAATATGTATACACCCTCCAGACATAGGTAAGTCTTTGAAGAATCTCTTTGAGCCTCAAAAGCGTATTTTTGCCCCTGGTAACATACAATTTTAACCCACTACAATCCTCTTACTTGATCATTCAAGAAATAATTCCACCCATTATTTTTTAAATGGGGTAAAAAAGCAAATGTAACCCCATCTTGTTTTAAGAGTATAAAAACAGATAAATGCAATTTAATAAATAGTGTTCTCTTAATGTGAGCTCTTCAACAAAAATGAAACAAACCAGGTGTCTGTGATTTCTATTTAATCAGTGCTGGCCATTATATAGGTCTTGTTTGGGGTTAGGGAAGGGGTTTTGTTCCCTTTGGACATAAATATAGTCAGTGCACTAACAATTATGTACACTCAATCTTGATTACTTTAAATTTGATTTCCATCTGTACTGTAAAAAGGGTACTTTTTTGTCCCCATGTTTATTATTTTTCTGTGATATTTAAGAGTTGCGTAAAAGTAGACAAAATGTACAGTTATTAAAACATCTAATTATTTCTTCCTCCTTTGAAAGGAAGGGGCTTCAGTTGTTCTTCATGACTGGAACCATAATAAACAATGTACCTGTAATTTGTAACATAAATATTGCAATGTTAGTAACAACCTTGCAACCTTGTTTTTCAAAGTCCATTTTATTTTGATCAGTTCAGTATACTGCACTAATTATTTTAGGACTTTTCATTTTATGAAATCTACCATGTGTCAGAGATGATTTAATCTATTTAAGTGTTGAACTGCTATCAGAACTTGTACATTTTACAGTAATTCAGAATTACAGGAAACAGTTCACCAGTGTTTAGTTTTATATTGAGGTGCTCAGGTTGGAATAAAGTGGTATAAAAAGCAAAAGAAGAAGAAGAAGAAGAAGGAGAAGGAGAAGGAGGAGAGGGAGAGGGAGAGTGAGAAGAAGAAGAAAGAAAGAATTTCAAAGTATTTTTAAGAAATTGGGACCCATGGCCAGGCATGGTGGTGTACTTTTGGGAGGCTGAAGCAGGAGGATTGCAAGTTCAAGGCCAGCCTGGGCCGTTTAGTGAGACTCTGACTCAAAATAAAAAATAAAAAAGGATTGGGAATGTGGCTTAGTGGTTAGGCACCCGTGGGTTCAATCCTCAGAACCAAAAAAAAAAAAAAAAAGAAAGAAAAGAAAAGAAATTGGGATCCATAGTACAAGGTGATTCCTATAGTATTTCCAACTCTAAATGCTTTTTCAGATTAACCATTTGTTGATCACCCACTCTGTCTAGCATCATGCCATCATCTGTCTTTTCAGAATTCATTCATCTTTGAGTATCACTCACTCATTTTACCTTACAACTGCAATTGGCAACTTTGATCATGGAAACAAGCCTGAAGAGCCCAATTGTATTTGCCAATCTTTCTTTGTACCCCTGCTGCCTAAATGACCACACTCTGTTTCTCTCTGGTTTCTGTGCTGGTCAGCTTCTCATCACTACAATGAAGAACCTGAGATAAATAACTGATAAATAGAAAAGGGTTGTTTAGCTCACAGTTTTGGAGCTTCCCAGTGAACCCATTGCTTTGGACCTCTGGTGAGCATGCTGGATGGCAGTAGTGGGGAGCGCATGGCAGAACTGCTTACCTTATGGCCTGAAAAGAAGACAGAGATGAAGGGGTCAGGACCCCAAAATTCCCTTTGGGGCACACCCTGGATGACCTGAGACCTCCCACTGGTCCCTACCTCCACATGGTTCCCCCTAGGGACCAAATCTTTAACATATAGGTCTTTGATGGATATTCAACATTCAAATTATAGCAGCTGCTTTTTAAGACACTGCCTCCATCTATTGTCACAGGACTAGCAACATCATGAGACACTGTGGTTTGGAGAGATAAACAGGAGTGTGCCCCCCATGATCCAGACCCATTCAATGTCCAGGAGGGTCAAGCTGCCCACAAAACAGCAGTTTATGTAGAACAAGGTTGAAAGTGACATTTTCAACCTCTAATGGCTCCAGCACTCCCTGTTACTAAAAATCTAACCAGAATTCTTCTCTCAGCTGCTCAGTATCCTGAATGTAAGTCCAACACGGAGAAGAGAGACAGCATCCAATGTTCATAAAAATGGAATCTATTTTCTTGATTCTACCTGCTGCTGAGAATAATAGGAGCCCTCTGCACAGGCTGAGAAATATGAGCTCTAAAGAGCTGAAAAGACCACCCACTCAAACTATTAATATATTTAGCAAGGCTACTACCTCTCCACCTGACACCGGGTTGACCAGATTTCCTAAGATTGCCATTCCATAGTCTTCTAATTGGGCTAAGGCTGGGCAGTGGCAAGAGTGCACCTTTCTTTATGGTATCCATATGGGGTAGCTCAATATACAGCATGTGGGAGACAAACCAAAAACAGAGATTTGGGTACTTGGGGTCAGAGTGCTCATGGTCATACCTCAACATACAGTTTATATACCTGTCTCCTCTTCATTCAAATCTGCTCTAAATCACCTTCTTCTGGAGTTCCACCAGGACTAGTCTGTTGAAGACAGTTTGCTCCACTGCTCCCATCACTCTCAAGTTCACCCTCTTGTTTCTTATCTTTGGTGTAGTGATCACTGATCTTTATTTTATTTATTTATGTAATTATTTTGATGGTGGTGCTGGAGATGAAACCCGGGATCTTGTGCATGCTAAAAAGTGCTCTGCCACTGTGATACATACCCAGCCAAGCATCTCTTTTTAAAACCTAGAGGTTAGTGTTCTTATCTCTTTGTAAGAAAGTGAGCTTCTCGCTGGGCATGGTGGCGCATGCCTATAGTAGCAGTGATTCAGGAGGCTGAGGCAGGAGGATTGCAAGTTCAAGGCTGGCTTTAGCAACTTAGTGAGGACCTAAGAAATTTAGCAAGACCTTGTCTCAAAATAATAACCAAAAAGGACTGGGTATTGGCTCAGTGGTTAAGCACCCCTGGGTTCAATCCCCAGTACGGAAGGAAGGAAGGAAGGAAGAGAATGGGAGCTTCCTGAGAGCAGAAAGTGCTTATAAAGTGCTTATAAAGGGGGCTGGCAACTAGTAGTGAGTCAACAAATGTCTCTGAATAAATGAATATGTATGTGTGTGTGTGTGTGTGTATGACTACAATATATAATATATAAAAATTAATATATAATACATACATGAATGTGTGCATATGATGCAAATCTTAAAAATATGAACTCCTCAATGTAGTAGGTGAAGAAAAGACACCAAGAGCTAGAGAAAATATCCCTTTATTAAATCTTCCTCGCCTGTTAAAGATCCACTGCTCCCATTAAGGGAGGCAGCATCAAAAGAGAAACAAAGGAAGCCAATTCTTGGCTTCTATGCCTTCTGATAACTTAAAGTATTTTCATGAATAATTTTGACAAATGGGACCTACCTTTCTTTCTCTCTCTCTTTCTTTCTTTTTTTTGCCTTAGGTGCCTTTATTAGAACTTCACCACCAAGATGTAGCTTCTTGAAGTCATAAAAATGGCCTACAGAGGGTGCTAGTTCACTTCAAAAGACTGAAATGAGGGAAGAGTTTTCTTTCAGGCCTGGGAAGAGTTTATAAAGCAAGTAGAGAAAGTGCCCAGTAAAAACAGAACATTAAAGCGAAGAAGAAGAGGAGGAGGAGGAGGAGGAGGAGGAGGAGGAGGAGGAAGAGGAAGAAGAAGAAGAAAGTGATCTATGAAAATACCAGGGGTATTTGAAGACCTCCCTGAGGAAAAGAATTCATCACTCTTCAAATGTGAAGAGAACCTTGCTGGGTGCAGCTATAATTCCAAAGCAGGGAAAGTTGACAGGTCCCTGCTACATTCCACCCAGGCTTGAGGCTAGGCCTTGGGGACTTCAAGACCAAGTGTTAGATGCCTGGAAGATTGTCCATGGAGGGTGTCCTCACAGACCCCTAACTGAGCACATCATTCCTGAAATTGACTCTCGCTTTCAGCGTTTAACAAGAGGTAGTGCACACCGAGGTGGGCCAAGGCAGATTATTGTTGAGAGTTTTTGAAATATGTAGTTTGTCACAGCAGGGACAAGGATGTGGCAGTTGGGAGGAGCCTCTTCAACATCTGGATCTGCCAAGAAATCCTGCTGAGAGGAAACAGAACCGCTCTCATGAAAGCTTTTGAATGTGCAACAGTCGGGGCAGCTCTGAGCGTCTGTCCAGAGCTAAGGTCCAGGCTGGGGCTCATGACCCGAGTACTCCAGCCATCACACTGCAGTGATGAGATTCACACTTTTCAAAGACAAGTTTTACTGTAAGTGCTGTGACACTTCTTACCATTATGTACGGTATTTGTACTTATCTCTTCATGCTTTGGTCAGTTCAAGGTGGCCCAGTCACTTTACTGTGACATTTCATAGCTAAACTTTAAACAAAAATCAATAAAGGGCAAGGAATGGGTTTGTGAAAACAATCAGACACCTCCCTCAACTTAATGGAAAAGTTAGTCAAATCAGTTTGGCACTGGCCTCCTGAGCCGGTGAAGCCGAAGGACACTGGAAAACTTCAGCAGCGTCCTCGGAAACAGTTTCCTCCTGACCTCCAGCCCTTCTGTCTCCTCCTCTTCTCTCTGAAGGCTGACCATAGAAGCTAAGAGCTCCTCTTCCCCAAGCAGATCTCAGAAACTAGAGCCCTTCCCAAAGCCAGCAGAAAGACCTAGAAAGGATCCTCTAGCCTCCTCCCCTTTCTGTGTAGGGGCTGGCTGGCAATAAATCCTCAGCCCCACTTTGCGTGATGGTGGGATAAGATCCTCTTCGAGAACAGGCCCTGCCCCACAGCCAGGAGAAAGGAATGGCCTGCAGAGGGACCCAGAGGCACAAAACAGGGGGTCCTGCTGAGTATCTCCCAACCCCCAACTAGTCTCTTGCCTGGAGGTCAGATCCCTTTTGTCTAATCACATTTCTACCCAGCCATCCATTCTTCATTGAAGAACAAAACAGACAGTTATCTCTGGATCTTTAGGCCTTCATTTCTGAAGGTTCCTGTGTCACAAAAAAAAAAAAAAAAAAAAAAAAAACACTTCAAATTAAATGAAGCTGTATGTCTTTCTTTTGTTATAGGGTATCAGCCATGACCCGGTCACCATGGGAAGGGAAGGCATCACATCTCCCCGCCTCTACACTCATAACCGCTATTTGGGGAGTACTGTGACTCTGCCAGGGTCAGAGTTAACGTAAGTCCACAGGCCAGGCAGGTAATAGAAATGAGCAAAGCAGGCCAGTTATGGGGACTGTTGCCCTATGGGGAGATGGAAACAATGTTTCTAGGTCCTGTTTTTCTTTTTTTTTTTGGTACCAGAGATTGAACTCAGGGGCACTCAACCATTAAGCCACATCCCCAACCCTATTTTGTATTTTATTTAGAGACAGGGTCTTGCTGAGTTGCTTAGCGCCTCAGCCACCTCCACGCCCCCCCACCCCCACCTTTTTGCTGAGGCTGGCCTTAAACTTGGAATACTCCTGTCTCATCAGCCTCCCCAGCCTTTGAGATTATAGGCATGCACCACAGTGCTTGGCAGGGGCCTTGTTTTTCAAGAAAAGCCAAAAGATTTATGTGATGGCTTCTATCCTCATTCTTTTAAAAAATAGTAATAACTAATTAAAATAAGTATTTTCAATATCGTTTCGATTGTATAAAAGAAATTTGGGGCTGAATCTGGTCCAGAAACTGTTTGGCAATGTCTGGGAATGGAATCAAGATAAGGCTCAAGATAGCTGGTAGGTGACAAGTGTGTGTTTCCCAGACCCCGGCTTTTCTTGCCTATATCATTCTTAGATGCTCACACATACTGCTAAGCATCTATCCCTGGAATCCTTTCAACACTTGCAAACATAGTAAATCCTTTTTTTGAAAAATTGCAGTACACTGATTAATCTTAGGTTTGAGGCAGCCATACAAACATGTTTCTGAAGGAAGCTAGACTTGGGGCTGGGGGTCCTCCAAAGAAATTCTCCCTCACTGCCTATAAAAAGTTCCAGAAGGAGTAAGAGGAGACTTTCTCCAAAAGGATTATTGCAAGGGAGAGAGAGGAGCCATTATAACAAGTGAAACCATTCACCATAGAATCTGCTAGCATCCCAAGAGAGTCAAGCAAGTACAATGACACACACACACCTATCTCAGCAACTTGGTGGGCTGATGCAGTAGGATTCCAAGTTCAAGGTCAGCCTTGACAACTCAGACTATCTCACAAAAACATATTTTTAAACGGCTGGGGATGTATCTCAGTGGTATAGCACTTGCCTGGTATACCCAAGGCCCTGATTTCAATCTTCAGCACTGAAGGGGAAGGAGAAGGAGAGGAAGAAGGAAAAAAAAAAAAGAAAATTTAAATGAATCAAATAAGATTTTGTTTTCAGAGAGAGGAATAAACAAGAACTGGGTGAATGTTCTATGGGAGGTCAGCCTATTTGGGGAGGGCTACTTAGAAGGGGCTTTATGCTAGCTTAGTGTGGGCTCAAGTTCAGGGATCTGGGGGTAGGAGAAAAGATTATTAAAGTGGTTAACAGGTATTTTGTTCTGATCAGTCAGTAGGGATAAATAATCATTTAGGAGATCAAGAATGGGAATTTGGCGAGACTATGTTTGGCTTGGTAAACAAGGGGTATTATCTAAGTCCCACAGGGATGGGAATTTCCTTGCAGTGAATCATATTCTAGAACATGAAGGGTGAGGGGCTTTTTTAAACTTTCAGATAAAATTCCACATTGTCAGAATATAAGGATAAGGCCCTATGAGTGGGAATACACTTACTGCTGACCTCAGCTATATGATACCAAGATGGACGTGTCCCCTCTTGTCCCACTGGAAAGCAGGAAGGACCTGTGCGTGTGGGGAGGGACCAGCTGGTGTGCTGCTAAGGGCTGCTCTGCTCTGGGCAGTAGGAGGTGGAGATGGTTTGCTGAAGGCAGCAACTATGAGGAGTGACCTCAACTCCACCAACATCAAGGGACCAGGTTCAGAGCTGGCAGGTCAAAGTGTGGCAGTCTCTGGTCCTTAAAGACCCTGGAAATTGCCTAGCATGGGTGAAGCCCTGGGTTCAATACCCAACACTGCAAGAAAGAGAGGGGTTGGCGGGGGGCAGGGGGTGGGGGGGAGACAGACACCTCAGCTTGGGTATGGTCCTATAATCCTGGTTACTAGGGAGGCTCAGGCAGGTGGAACACTGCCAGCCTCAACAATTTGTTAGTAAGACCCTGTCTCAAAATAAAAAGAAAACCAACAGCCTGGGGATATCGCTCAGTGTTTGTGCCCTGGGTTCATTCTCAGTGCAGAAAAAAAAAAAAGAAAGAAAGAAAAGAAAAGAAAGATACAGAAGATCCCTCTGATTTCACTCAAGCCAAAAAGTCTCAGGAACTTGGAAGGCTGAGGTAGGAGGATTGCAAATTCAAGGCCAACCTTGGCAATTTAGTGAAGCCCTGCCTCAAAATAAGAAGGACTAGGGATATAGCTAAGTGATAGAGTGCCCCTCATTCAATCCCCAGTACCAAAAACAAACAACAAGAACAACAAAAAAAAAAAAACCAACTCAGAAAAGTCCCAGGAATCAGCTGATGGGAGCTAGTGAAAAACAATTTTTTTTAAAATTACAATCTTGTGCTATTACTCACCTCTCATGTTTGTGAACTGGGAGATAATATTTGTTACATTTATAGAAATGGTGAGATATTTTATGCATGGATGTTGGATACCAGGGAATTTCTCTCTCTCTGTTTTTTTTTTTTTTTTTTCCTACCAGGGATTGAACCCAGGAGCACTCAACCTCTGAGCCATATCCCCAGCCCCTTTTTATATTTTATTTAGAGACAAAGTCTTGTTTTGAATTGCTTAGGGTCTTGCTAAGTTGCTGAGGCTGGCTTATGAACACACAATCCTCCTGCCTCAGCCTCCGGAGCTGCTGGGATTAATGGCATGCTCCACCACAGCTGGTCATGGAATTCTCTTCAGTTACCTTTCCATGCCATCAGTTTCCCCTTTTTGTGGAACTTGATCTTATTCCTATCATTTCAACTCAGAATTTGTTGTCCTCGTCTTACAGTCTAAACCATTGAGGGCTCTCTTTGAAGAGACATGAAAAGTGTCATGCCAAACACCTGACCCATGTAATATTGAAAGTTTAAAATGACAAGCATAATAACAAATGTACTCTTCACTGGACTGAGCACCTCAGGAGATCTTCCTTAACAGGAAAATCACTTTTGAGTTTAAATTGCCATCCTTCTAGTAACTTAGCTAATGTCTACTGTCTGCCTGGTAACAGAGAACTGTCTATTAAAAAGTAAATATATCCTCGACTTGAGTCATTTATTTAATGTCCAGTGCAGCACCGGCTCATAAAATAGAATATGAACCATATATCATTTTAAACAGTGTATTAGTCACATTAAAAATAAATAGAAAAAAACCAGATGAAATTAATCTAATAATGCATTTTATTTAACTCAGCACTTTAAAAGTACCATGATTTCAGCATGTAAAAATATAAAAATCATTGAGATATTTTATATTCTTTTTTGTTCGTGCAAATTCTTATAACTCGTGTTTATATTTATACTTATAGCACATCTTAATTTGGGCTTGTTGCTAAAAGGAATCAGGATGTGCAACTTCAAAAGATGCCACTGTGAGCTGGGTACAATGACACATGCCTGTAATCCCAGCAATTTGGAAGGCTGAGGCAGGAGATGACAAGTTTGAGGGCAGCCTCAGCAAATCAACAAGGCCCTAAGGAACTTAGCAAGACCCTGTATCAAAATGAAAAATAAAAATGGATGGGGATGTAGCTCAATGTAGCTCAATAGTAAAGCACTTGGGTTCAATACTCAGAACTTAAAAAAAAAAAAATAGTTTGGCATGAGAATCACTTTGAGCAGAAGGCAATAGAGAATCAACAGATGAATGAAGATTTCTCTGCTCTCCCCTTATCGACCTAAACTTGCATAACTTCCTCTCTGTGAAGGTCCCTGTCCTCCACCCCCTCCCCATGCCCAGAAGGGGAGAATGAGTCTTATCACAGGACCTGTGGAGTCCACACTGAGATAAGTTTGAACAAAGAGACCTTACTAAAATTATCCTTATCTTCCATCAGTTCCTCATGTATTTCCTAGTCACTTCTCAAGTTATCATCCCTTGAAACCCAAGCCCTCTTTTCCTGGTTAAAATGGCATCTAAGTCCCCAAAACTAACTACCTCTTTACTTTTTTACTTTTTATGAACTCTCATGCAAGTAAATATTAATAAAATTGTGTGCCTTTTCTCCTATTAATGTCTTTTGCTAGCTTAACTTGCAGGGCCATGCCTACTGAACTAAGAAGGTAGAGAAAAGTTTTCCCCAACATTGTCTTTCAAATGGCCAATAGGCATATAAGACTAGTTAGTCGCTGCACATTAGACAATGCAGATCTAAAAGAATGATGTGTAGTATAAATCTTTTCTTTTTTTTGGCAGCAGGGATCACTTGATTCCTGAGCCACATCCCCAGCCCTATTTTTATGTAGAGATAGGGACTCACTGAGTTGCTTAGTGCCTCATTTTTGCTGAGGCTGGCTTTGAACTAAAGATTCTCTGGTTTCAGCCTCCCCAGTCACTGGGATTACAGGCGTGCACCACTGCACTGGTTTATAAATCATTTTTAATCTACACTTTCTTCTATAAAATCCATTTTGGTCAGTACTTCATTAGGTTGAAGAAACTCAACATAAACAGTGTTACATTTCAGCAACTATTAGCAATTAATAACCCAATTAACACCATGCCAGACATGGTGGCACATGCCTGTAATCCCAGCAGCTCAAGAGGCTGAGACAGGAGGATCACAAGTTCAAAACCAGCCTCAGCAAAAGCGAGGCACTAAGCAACTCAATGAGAC
This sequence comes from Marmota flaviventris, assembly GCF_047511675.1. Lineage (NCBI taxonomy): Eukaryota > Metazoa > Chordata > Mammalia > Rodentia > Sciuridae > Marmota > Marmota flaviventris. Next base: position 27,134,270 of record NC_092500.1, on the reverse strand, counting down.
CCTGTCTCTAAATAAAATACAAAATAGGTCTGGGGATGTGGCTCAGTAGTGCAGTGCCCCTGAGTTCAGTCCCTGGTATCTGCCCCACCCCTACAAATCTAATTGAAGGCATAAGTTTAGACTCTTATTATTTGTCAAAAAAAATATAAAGATGTGCTGTTTATCCCTTTGTATTTTTGGTTTTATTTAAAATGTATGACTAGTATAAGATTAAATGCAGGTGTGAAATCACATCACTGTTATTTAATTTTTCCACATTGTTTCTGACACATCACTTTTATTTTGTTCCACAATATACAGACATAAAAGATAAATTGCAGGGCTGGGTATAGCTCAGTAGTAGAGACTTGTCTAGCATACACAAGGCCCTGGATTTGATCCCCAGTACTGGGGGGGAAAATGAATTGCAGTTATTTCTTCCTGCTTTCCTTTCATGCTATGCTCTGGTACAAGTCTTGTCTACATCTCATGAAGACTCAGGCTATAACAGTTAAATGGAAATAATATCTCTTCAATATTTACCCTAGAAGGATTTTTTTTCATTGTATGCTTCCTAGCAAAGGAGAGGATGAAAATTCACCATTTCTAGAAGCAGTAGACTTAAAGGTGATATCAATTAAACATTTGATAGATAGATGACTCTGAGAGTAATCAAGTGAATAAACATGGCCATGATAGAGGATGTATCAAATAATCAGGTGTCTGGTGTTTGAATCAATGCCTGGTTCTAGGAAGGCTCTGAGTGTTGTCCACATTCTTTGTCCAGTCTTCCAGGAGTTCTCCATGATGACTGTTCTCTAGAAAACTGCACAAAAATAAATCTGCAAAGTTATGGATGTTTGGGGCTGCTTAACAACTTCCCAGAAGGACTAGAGGTCTAATAAGGTGGAACTCTGCTCAGCTCATGTGCTACCACGCCACACATACAACCCTAAATAAGCCTCTGTCCAGTTTAGCTCAAATATTTACCTAAAAGACTGGTCAAGAAAACTACTAGTGACCACAGAAACTGAAAGTCAACAACACTGGGGTGCTTCCAGCCTTTTTTTCTATTCTGACGTCTCAGGGGGGTTAACTTACAGTCCCTAGACCCCCTACTCAGAGCATAACTTTAGAAGTCCGTGCGCCTCTGGAAATTGCATGCCTCTCTTCTTTTTCTCATTGTTTTTGCAAAGATGTCTCAGTGGATTCTTGCAAAATTAAGAACCAATGTGCAAAGCAGACATGCACACTGGAAACCGAGAAGCAACACTGTCATAATCAGTTCACAGAGAAGAATCCATGAATGCCTGAGGGCCAGGGACCCTGCTGAGCTACTCTGCATCAAGAGAGCACTCAATCCTGGCCTGGTACATCATACATCAGCAGTGGGGAAGCTTTTGGAGTGGGGGCTTCTGTCCACTCCCTGTAACTATAAACCTCACTAGACTTATAGAAATTTTTTAGCTGTAGAGAAAGATTGTATAGGAGTAATATATCAAATGGTTGTGTCTGGGTCTTCTCTGCCTTACTGATATAGAGAGTGACTGAAGTTAAGAGCTTATCTTTAGATGTAAAAAGTAAAGGTAGAGCTTGACCATGTTGTGTGCCCATGGACACAGCTGCACTTGAGGGATGGCTGAGGATGGTCCTCTCTAATGAGTGGTTTCAGCTGGGTGTGGTAGTGCACGCCTGTAATCCCAGCAGCTGGGGAGGCTGAGGCAGGAGGATCTCGAGTTCAAAGCCAGCCTCAGCAACGGAGTGAGGCCTTAAGCAACTTATTGAGACCCTGTCCCAAAATAAAATATAAAAAGGGCTGGGGATGTGGCTCACTGGTTAAATGGCCCTGGGTTCAATCCCTGGTACGAATGAAGGGAAGAAAGAAAGAAAAAAATGAATGAATAAATGAGTGAGTGAAAGGAAGGAAGGAGAGAGAGAGGGAAGGAAGGAATAAAGAAAGGAGGGAGGGCAGGAAAGAAGAGGAAGGGTGAGGGAGGGAGGGAGGGAAAGAGTTTCTGTTTTTAGTAATTTGGGGGCAGGGCAGAGCATTTTGAAATCTATCAGGTGATGTCACTAGTCCAGGGACAGTGCTCTGAGTAGCATCATCCTAAATAAAGGATAAATGGAGATCTAGGGTATGTTCATGTGGAGACACCTTACTGTTGGAAATATTTTATTTCTTTCCAAACTATGATTTTAATATAAAATTCCTACTAAAATCCCAGGAACATATGGGAGAAGAGGATATTTGCTCAATTTACATGAAAAAAAAAAAAAAAAAAGGTTAACTTTTAGAAAAAAGAACAAAGTGGCGGAGGAGGGAATTCTGCTATCCTATACCAGGACATGTTAGATAAAGTTTATTAGAGGCCATTGGTTTGTACTGAGCTCCTGCACTTGGCTCAGCAGACCAAACCAAGGTGGTTACTCACGCTCAAGTTCCACACCATAGGATCAAAGCCAAGTTGTTTATCTGACCTGAAAAATCAGGAGGGTGGGGGGACTGGGGAGGGATGGCCAGAACCCCAAACAAGTCGGTTTTAAACAGCTGGCAAGATTAGGAAGTCTCCTCTGCTTTAACCTTTATAAGGAAAATAACTTTGGAATGACCAATTCACTTTTTGTTCTGTTTTCTGTTTTCCTCAGCCCTTTTTGGTGCATCAAGCCAAGTTCCTCTGCTCACGGAACACTCCTTTGATTCTATGGAACAAGGTGTTGGAACCACAAATAAAAGCCAGTTAAGATTGTGGCTGAAGCTCAGTCCTTGTCCCTGATGCCAATCCAATAACAAGGACATGGTTTTGAGAAAAGGGAAAAAGAAGATTCATTGCTTTGTTAGCAAAAGAGAATCACAGGAGACTCACTGTCCCAAAGCCTGTGATTCTGCCCATCCACAAGAACAGGGGGCTTTTATATAGGTGATTCAGAGAAAATGAGATTAGGAAGAGATCAGAAAGGAGAAGATCAGAGAGGAGAAGGTCAGGGAAAAGAAGATTGGGAAAAAGAAAAAAAAACATGTAAGTTTCAAAGCCACAAGGGATATAGTCAAAGCAGCCAGTGAACCCCTGTTGCTGAGAGCCATTGCAAAGTAGGAATGACGCATGGCACGACCCAGGTCATTTGCAGTGACATTGCATGTAAGGTGACCTTGCTCAAGGATCAGGGCGGATCCAGGTTTAGGGTGTATCTTGCTGGGATTAGGGAGTATCCCGCTCCTTGGGTTTAGGGCGGTTCCAGGTTTAAGGTGTACCCTGCTGGGAATAGGGCATATCCTGCTGCCTCAGGCACGCCCGCTCCTTGAGTTCCCGTTGAGTTCTCGCGGGATTCAGAGAGTATTTTGGGATGCAGAGCCCAGTGGAAGTGGGGATTTTGCCCAGAACGTGGATTTGCCCAGAACGTGTGTGTAAAGTGCCGGTGACAGTTCGAGAATAAAGAGTTGCTGTTTGAATCTACAAGGTGTGTGGTGGCTCGTGATTTTGTGCCCAGCCAGACTGCGGCATTTTACAACTTTTTACTTTACCACACAGAGATTATCTCATCTAGAAACATTTCTCTCTTTTTTTTAACCTTTATATTAAAATATATTTCCACATCTTGAATCTTTTTATCTCTTTTGTAGCCGTTAACCCTTTTTATAAATTCACATTTTGAAACAATTCTTATAAAATTTCTGATTTAGACAAATTACTCCACTTTAATAAGATGAAATACTTTCATGTTTTTTTTTTTTATGGTACTATAATACTATAATTGAAACCCAACTGAAACTTCTTATACTCTTTGTATATAAATTACACATGATAGAATCTTAACTCTTAGTAACCTAGTTTTAGCAAAGACACAGACACAAAGCAATATTAAACTTTTTTCCATTTACCAATTTATGAAAACACACATAATGTTTAAATATATTACCTTATGGAACTTAATAAGTAAAGAGTGGTTGATGTTTCAACACTTTAGCTTTGTAAATTAATCAGAACTTTGTAGAAACCAAGATCTTAGACAAGTGTAGCAAACAGAACTAGCCATCTCTTTCTTGTTGAAGAAAAATCTTTCTACAGGATACCATGATGGTCCCATTGATATACTTAATAACTCATCTTTAAAAAGCCATGGGCTACATTTTTGTATTGTATCAACATATGTCCTAACTGTTCTTGGTCTTACTGGGGTGCCTTCTTCCTCTAACAATTTCTCTTTCTCGGGGGCAAACAACTTCAAACCTTGAGTCAACCATTTTCCCCAGTTTGCCTGAGAAAGTTCTAGGAACAGGCAACTTGAAATAAAAACAAAATAAATCAAAACAAGAACACATTGTTTTTTGAATTGGTCACCCATTCTTTTGCTCTTCCTCAGGGGCGAGCAATTTCACTTACCTCCAAGCTTTAGACGTTCCCCACACGGACCACCAAATGCTGCAGTCTGGCTGGGCACAAAAGCACGAGCCACCACACACCTTGTAGATTCAAACAGCAACTCTTTATTCTCGAACTGTCACCGGCACTTTACACACACGTTCTGGGCAAATCCACATTCTGGGCAAAATCCCCACTTCCACTGGGCTCTGCATCCCAAAATACTCTCTGAATCCCACGAGAACTCAACGGGAACTCAAGGAGTGGGCGTGCCTGAGGCAGCAGGATATGCCCTATTCCCAGCAGGGTACACCTTAAACCTGGAACCGCCCTAAACCCAAGGAGCGGGATACTCCCTAATCCCAGCAGGATACACCCTAAACCTGGATCCGCCCTGGTCCTTGAGCAAGGTCACCTTACATGCAATGTCACTGCAAATGACCTGGGTCATGCCATGCGTCATTCCTACTTGGCAATGGCTCTCAGCACCCTGTTATAAGATCTTTGAACTAAATATACTGTAAACTTTGTCTTTTGACAAAACAAAGGAAATTTTAAAATGCTACCAAGAACTTGGTAGTGGTATAGAGACAGACAATAAAACAATGGGGACAGAAGAGGGAGTCCAGAAGCAGATCCAACATTTTGAATGAGATGACATCACCCCTAGTGGGGGAAAGGTGAACTGTTCTGATAAATAGTGTGGAGAAAATTAGCTCATCATATGGGAAAAAGAAAATCAGACTCTGACACACATGTGTATGCACACATACAGCCAAAATACCTGCAGTGGTCTGTTTCTTATTTCTTGTGGACCTTCTGGTCCAGAGTCAGAAAGCAGAGGAAAGACAAACCTTTACAAGCATGTTAGCATCCCACAAAATATGCCCATGGGATTCATTGCTTATCTCCTTCAATTACTTTCTCTTGGCTTTGTCATTCATGGGAATTCCTCTGAGGTTTGCACAATGGGTCTGATTTTTTTTTGTTGTTGTTTTTGTTTTTGTTTTTTGGTCATCTGAAGTATTTCATTGTGAAATTCATAAAAGTTACATGGGTCGCTGGCAACACATACAGGTTTAACTACACTCAGCTTTTTGGTTATCAAACCCAACATCTCTCCGGTTAACAATAACTTTGGTTTTCATATCTTTGTTTTCATTTAAGTTCATAATGAAAATATTTGAATAAATCAGGGTCATGGACAAAGCTCTCAAACTAACAATTAAGAAATTTTCAACAAAGCTGACATGGACCCATTAATAAATCAACAATGTTTTGATAATGTATTTCCTCATTCTTTCCCTTTGAATCCCTATGCTCTATAGCTGAGACCACTGGGATTCCATTTATGGGCTTGGCCTCCCCCTGTGTCTAACAATACTATTAGGAATTTGAAGGTCTCCAGACCAAAACTTTAGAACTTAGCATTAGGTCATGAATCCTGTGAGTATAGTACTGGCCCTCATCCAAGGGCTCAGGATGGGAATTAAAGAGTGAGCTATCACTGATCTCCATCCTTAGTCCTTTTTTATAAAATATTTTTATTTTGGAACAGTGTCACTAAATTGCCCAGGCTGGCATCAAACTTGCAATCCTCCTGCCTCAGCTTCCCTCAATCTCCAGTATAACTGGAATTATAGGTTTGTGTCACTATGCGTGGCTGCCTCTCCTCACAATTTCAGTTAGACACTTGCCAGCCTCCTCCATCCTATTTACTTGCCTATTCTCTTTCCTATTTGATATCTATCACAGTACCTGTATTTTTCTTAATTAATTCATCTTTTGTAAACTGACAAATTATGATTATATATATTTATGGAATACAGAGTGATGTTATAATATATGACACAATGTAGATTAAGTAAATCAAGCTAATTAACTTGATTCAAATACTTATAATTTTTGCAATAAAAATACTTGAAACTAACTCTCCTAGCCATTTTTGTTTATTTATCTTACGCAGTACTGGGGATTGAACCCACGGCCTCACACATGCTAGGCAAGGACTGTACCACTGAACTACACCCTCAACCCTTCCTAATTTTGAAACCATTTCATTACGTTGTCCAGGCTGTTCTCAAGTTTGGGATCCTCCTGCCTCAGTCTCCTGAGTAGCTGAGATTATAGGCAAGCAGTCATTTTTTAATGTGTATGATACTGTTATTAACAATAAATTTGTTTGGGTACAGGGACTGAACCCAGGGGTACTTAACCATTGAACCACATCCCTAGCTCTTTTTTTATTTTGAGATGGGATCTTAACAAGTTGCTTAGGGCCTCACTAAATTGTTAAGGCTAACTTTGAACCTGGGATCCTCCTGTATCAGCCTATCAAGCCCTGGGATTAGAGGGGTGCATCATCCTCTCTGTCAATGATACATTTTTAAAAATATTTTTGTTAGTTGTTGATGATTTTTTAAAATTTATTTATATGCAGTGCTGAGAATCAAACCCAGTGTATCACACATGCTAGGCAAGCGCTCTACCACTGAGCCACAACCCCAGACCCAAAACATTTTTTTAAATATTTATTTTTAAGTTTTAGGTGGACATAATATCTTTATTTTTATGTAGTGCTGAAGATTGAACCCACTGCCTCTTCTTGCTAGGCAAGCACTCTACCACTGAGCCACAACCCCAGCCCAAAAGTACATATGTTTAAAAAACAAAAATCAAACCTTATTGCTCATCTCTGTCCTTTGACTATTGTCTCTCTGTTTCTCCCACCTTCTGGCCTCTGGAACCACCATTCATTTCTATGACATCAATTATTTTAGATTGCATGTATAAGTATTTGTCTTTCTGTGCCTGGCTTATTTCACTTAGCATAACATTCTCTCTCTTTTTTTTTTAAGATCTTTTATTTTTTAGTTGTTGATAGACCTTTATTTTATTTATTTATATGTGGTGCTGAGAATCAAACCCAGTGCCTCACACATGCCAGGCAAGTGCGCTACCACTGAGCCACAACCCGAGCCCAACTTAGCATAACATTCTCTAATGTCATCCATCTGTTGCAAATGACAGGATTTCTTCCCCTTTTAAGGCTGCCACTGTGCCTTTAAGGCAAGGCCAGTTGATTGTCTTGTCTTTCCCTGGTGTATCTTGTCTTTCTTCAGTACAACATCTTCTCCTCAATATTTTTCCATCTTGTTGACCAAAATAGTATAAGCACTTTTATCAGATGTTTGCTGAAATCCAATATTTGATGCCCATGACTTTCACTGACATGTAATCTACTAATCCTATCCAAAATGAAATGTTTAACTTGGCACATGCCATCTTGTTGAATTCAAAGTAGATTCTGTCATTTACCATTCCCTTTCTCTAAATGCTTACATATGAAATACTGTTCCATTGTTGAGAGTTTTTCCTGGACATGAAGATTTGATATCAGTTTTCATGAAAATTCTGGACAAAAACGCCACCAATTTAAAAGTCACCAATTTATACACAATAAACAAGTTTTATAGCCGGGCACAGTGGCGCATGCCTGTAATCCCAGGGCCTTGGGAGGCTGAGACAGGAGAATTGCAAGTTCAAAGAAAGCCTCAGCAAAAGCGAGGCACTAAGCAACTCAGTGAGACCCTCTCTCTCAGTGGTTGAGCACCCAAGTTCAATCCCTGATACCTCCCCCCCCCCCCAAAAAAAAAAAAGTTTTACTATCTCACACAATAAATGAGAAAACCTGGAGTAGGTTTGCTTCCAATTGGTAGATTCAGCAGCTCAATAATAATATCAAAGACCACATTCTTTCCTTATCTCTGCTCTGACATTATTACCATGATGGCCTTGTCCTTGGCTGGCTCCCTTCATGGATGTCACAGCTCTGATTATCAATGCCCAGGCAAAAACTAGGACTGCTTTCCCCTTCAAGTCTTCTTTCAGGAGTATTGAAATCTTTCCCAAATGTTCCCTTTCCCCCCTCTCGTTATATTTTATTGCACAGAGCTGGATCATCTGCCCCTGCAAACCAATCACAGGCAAGCTGAGACAAATCCAAATTTAATCTTGAGACACTTAGGGAGAATATGGGCCATCCCTCCAAACTGGCTCTTTACCAGATTGTACAAAAAATGGGCAGAGGATCTCAGGTAGATATTATTACACTGGTTGCTCCTTCAGACAGAACGTGTTACTCCCTAATTTGGATGGTGGGAATATTTGAAGACGGTTACTAATGAAGACTCATTCAATCACATGATTTTTATTGATTCAAACTAGTTTAAAGCAGGATTGTGTCCAAAACAAAAGGGTAGATTAAGTTCTCTCTAAAAATCCCCTGCCAGCTGTTTAATGCTGTGATTCAGTTTCCATTGTTTCCCAGGGGAAGCTGTTTGCCATTTGGAATTGTGCACATCAGCAATGTTTGTGCTGCCAGCAAAAGCACACAGTTGCTGATCTGTGAGCATTTCCCTGAACTGCACCTCTGTGGGAAACTGAGTCACCAGAATTCTAGGTATAATGAATTTATAAACTGAACAATTTTCTGAGTATCTTATATGTCAGTCACTGGTAGTTTCCTCGTAAATCAGCAAACTATAATACAACAAATGACAAAATAGGTTTAGTAAACTGGTTCTTTCACTAGAAATGTTACTTTTTATTTATTTTAAACTGAAAATAGATGATTGTGTTAAATAAGGTAACACATTAAAAATTGTAGACGTTAGTGATGCAAAAGAAAAAATGGACCCTCTTTTTTTTTTCTTTTTTGGATAGGAGATTAAAATGTTGGTCTTCATGAAAATTCTGGACCAAAAAAGCCACCAATGTATAGTCACCAATCTATAAACAATAAACAAGTTTAATGGCTGGGAATTGAACTCAGGGGCACTTAACCACTGAGCCACAACCCCAGCCTTATATTTTATTTTGAGTTGCTTAGGGCCTTGCCAAGTTACTAAGGCTGGCTTTGAACTAGCGATCCTCCTGCCTCAGGCTCCCCAGCCTCTGGGATTACATGCTTGCTCCACTGCACCTGGCTTGCCCTAACTCAATCATGTACAGACACATTATTTGGGGAGCTATCTAATGAAATGGAATCCATTCAATTCCATCTGAGCCACTCAAGTTCTTTCAGGGCTCCTGGAGGAGGAGAGAGAAGAACTGATGGAGAAGGAAATTTTTTTTTTGTGACAGTCAGGGTATGATTCCCTGTACATCCAGATGTTATCAGCCAAGGTCTTCTCTTCTGTAGGAAGAATAGGGAGAAGCAGCTGAATGCAAGGATACTGCAGGGGTAGAATAATACTTCTTAGAGCTATGCAATGGGTTGGATTTGGGGAGCAAGAAAAAGAGCTGAAAATAATGTAGAGATTTACTAATACCATTGAGCAATTACTGTATGATGGATGTTTTGTCAAGAGCTTAATACAGTTGTTGTATCTCTTATTTCTACAGTAGCTCTATTAAGTTAGAACTACTTTATGTTTTTACAACTAAGAAAGTAAGGCTTTGTGGGGTCTATTTAGTAAAGGGCAGAGGTGAGATTAATATCTAGATCCTAATTATTTTATTTTATTTTTTTGTGGGACTGGGGTTTTTAAGCCAGGCACTTTATCTCTGAGTTACCTCTCCAGCCCCTTTTAAATTTTATTTTGAGAAAAGACCTCACTTGCTGGAGGTTGTTGAGGTTGGGTTTGGGATTCTCCTGCTCCGGCTCCCCAAGTCACTGGGATTACAGGTGTGCACCATCATGCCCATCTTAGATACAAATTCTTGATTCATCATAGTGTTCTCTTGTCTTTCTGATGAGGAGGAGGAAAAAGAGGAGTTTCCATTTAGACATGTTGAATTTTAAGAGTTGGGAGGACATTCAATTGAAGATTGCCTTTGTGACGTTAGGCAGGTCCCTTAAGCACTGTGATCCTCTATACAGGGAAGTACTTTTCAGCTCTGAAATTCAGACAGATGAAAGCCTGGACTAAGGCAGTTGGAGTGAAAAAGAAAAAGAAGGTGATGGAGATCACTTTTCTAACCTGAGTTTAGGGGGATTATAGCACCACTAACCAAGCCAGTGAATGGGGTGGTATCAAAGTGTTTTAAAGAGATAATAATGAGTTTTGTTTTGTATCTGCGCATTTCGAGGTGTTATCTACAAGGTACTTCTTTGGTCATTGGTAATTAAATTGCTGGAAAATAAATATTTATTAATATTGTTGGGGCTCAAAAATGATTCCCCAAGTGTGGTTGCTTTGACATGCTGAAGACTTTGAACAACAACAACAAACTGTCTCAGAACCAAAGTCTCTCTGATCTTCTCCAATCCAAACATAGTGAGATGCTTTCTTCTGAAGCTCTATTACCTGAGTGAGGGAACTCTCTCCATAAGGAATGCAGTTGTCTTGGGTCCCTTCCCTAGAATCTCATCAAACAGGGAAGATAAACTTTCAGGAAACAATGTTAGAGTTGGCACCATACCCAGAGCCTAGTCAAACTGTCCTAGGCTGCTTACTGTCTGTTCTTCAGATTAAGTCGTCTCCCCTAAAAAAAAAAAAAAAGTGCCTCTTGCTCCCACTTCCTCTCGTCTATGAAAAAGGGTATGCATGCTTCTCAATCTCATTGGGTATTGGGCATTCCCCTTTCAGTCTTGAGATGTCTTCCTGCATGTAATAGATCAGTATCCTTTTCTTCTATTATTTGATCTAGTATCACTTCATTTCTCAAACTGAAATATCCACAGGGAAGAGAGGGTTCTCTTGCCTTTACAATCCATACACTAAGCATAGATTCAGAGGGAAGAGCCAGGTGAGTTATGAACCACCTTTGAGATCTCTTCTGTCTCTATGACTCCCTGATAACTCTTCCGTAGCAACAGGACTCCTGAACGAGTTGGATTGCCTCACAGAGGATCAGCCAGGTTTCTTTGACTGTTGATGGTTTCTGGAGTAAGTGGCAATGTGCTTCAGGATATTTTGTTATTTTCCTGTTCCATGGTTTATTGCTCCTCATCTTTCCCTTTGTACTCTTTTTTTTTCACTTTCTACATTTTTTATTGGTGCATTATAGTTGTGCATAATGGTGGGATTTGTTGTTACGTATTTGTACATGCTCACAATATAACAATATAATTGGCCAATATCACTCCCTAGGCCTTCCCGCTTCCTCCTCACCTCTCACCACCTGGTTTCTTTCTTCTACTCCATATCCCTTCCATTATCATGAGATTTCCCCAACACACCTTCCTCTTCCTTTTTCCTCTCTAGCTTCCACATAGGAGAGAAAACATATGACCCCGACCTTCTGAGTTTGGCTTCTTGCCGCAGTCTGGCTGGGCACAATTCAGGAGCCACTTGTCAAAAGAAACAAACTTTGTTTTTAGAACCACACATGCCAAACAAAACAGCTCCTCAAGAAAAACCCTCAGAGCCCAACTGCCACCACCGGCTTCCCACAAGCCTCTCCCACAACCACCAGCCTCTCCACCTCCCACAATCCTCCTGCTCTTGAGGTCGATTGGCTGGGTCATGTGGGCGGAGCCAAAAAAGTCCCCCAACGAGAAGCTCCGTGGTCTGAAAGGGAAGGGAAACAGCCCAATGAGCATCACCGCAGAGGAGCCAATCAGCTAGAAGTTGCTGGGGCCGCTGTGAGCCAATCATCAGCCGGCAGCTGGAAGTTTGCTGGCAGCTGGAAGTTTGCTGGGGCCCCTTGGGCTGTGGCTCTCAACAGCCTCTTTCACTTAACATAATGGCCCCTCGTTCCATCCATTTTCCTGTGAATGTCATAATTTCATTTCTCTTTATGGCTCAATAAAACTCCATTGTGTACATATACACCACATTTTCTTTATCCATTCATTTATTGGACACCTAGGCTGGTTCCATAGTTGACTATTGCGAATTGAGCTGCTATAAACACGGGTATGTATGTATCGCTGTAGTAAGATGACTAATTCTTCAGGGTAAATACCTAGAAGTGGTATAGCTGGGTGATATGGTGGTTCCATGCTTAGTCTTAAGAATCCTCCATATTGATTTCTATACTAATTTACAATCTCACCAAGAGTGTCAAAGCTTTCCTTATTCTCCATATCTTCACCAGCATTATTGTTTGTATTCTTGATGACTGCCATTCTGACTGGTATGAGATGAAATCTCAGAGTAATTTTGACTTGCATTTCCCTAATTGCAAATGATATTGAACACTTTTTCCTGTATTCATTGGTCATTTGTATTTCCTTTTTTGAGAAGTATCTGTTTAGTTCATTTGTCCATTTTTATTCATTGGGTTACTTGATTTTTTTGGTGTAAAGAGTTTTGAGTTCTTTATATATTATTATGGACATTAATCCTGTATCAGAAGAGTCGCTAGTCAAGATTCTCTCCCATTCTTCAGGCTCTCTCTTAACCTTCCTAATTATTTTTCTTTACTGTGAAGAAGCTTTTTAATTTGATGCTATCCCATTTGTTCACTCTTGGCATTATTTTCTTAGCTTTAGGAGTTCTACTGAGGAAGTTGTTGCCTGTGCCTATATGCTGTAGTGTTGACCCTACGTTTTCTTCTAGAAGTTGCATAGTTTCTGGTCTAATTCAAAGGTCTTTGATTCACTTTGAGTTGATTGTTAGGTAGGGTGACAGATCCCCTTACATTCCTTTCTTTTTCTTTTCTTTTTTTGTTTGTTTTATCTTGTTTTTGGTACCGGGGATTGAAGTCAGGGGCACTTGACTACTGAGCCACATCCCCAGCCCTGTTTGTATTTTATTTAGAGACAGGGTCTCATTGAGTTGCTTAGTGCCTCGCAGTTGCTGAGGCTGGCTTTGAAGTCATGATCCTCCTGCCTCAGCCTCACCAGCTGCTGGGATTATAAGCATGCACCTCCATGCCTGGCTCAGGTCCCCCCTTTTTATGTTTTGCTTTGGGGACAAAGTCTCACTAAATTGCCACAGTTAGCCACACATTTGTGATCCTCCTGCCTCACGCTCCAGAGTTGCTGGGATTACTGGGGAGCACCACCACCCAACCTCCGTCTCTTGCATCCCTATTCTTATCTTGGACCTTATCATTCTCATTAATAGTTAATTTGTCTTGGGCCTTGAATTTAGTGTACTACCTGCATTTAATTATTACAACAATCCTGTGTGGTAGGCACTTTCTGTTCTGTTATGGGAAGAACCGAGGTTGACATGATTAGGTTTCTTTTCTGAATCCCACAGAGATGGGCTGGAACAAGAAATGGATCTCAGATTGTTTGACACCAAAGGTCTAACTAACATACATGTCACCACCTTCTCTGGTCCAACCAATGTTGTGTATTTCTTACCTTTGACCAGTTTCACTCCAATCTTCTGAAATGTCTTCATTAAAATAATTACTACAGCAATTGCTTAAGCTGCTATTCCTTAATATAGTTCTATAAAATGGCCTTTCAGTTTTTTTCCCTCTTTATCACTCCACAAACCAACCAGACCCACACATCATATTCTGCCAAACATTCCTATACATAAGGCCTTTGCTTGCTGTTGTATCATTTCCTTTCCTGTTTGTCTCAATCTGATATGATTAAGAAGAAAGACAAACATGCCTGTGACTCTAGCTGCTCGGGAGGCTGAGGCAGGAGGATTGCAAGTTCAAGGTCATCCTGAGCAATTTAATGAATCCCTGTCTTAAAAGGGTGGAGGGGGCAGCTAGGGGTGTAGCTCACTGGTAACACACCACTGGGTTTGATCCCCAGTGCTATGAAAAAGAAAAAGAGGAGGAGAAGGAAGATAATTTCACATTTAGGGGAGGGAAATATTGCAAAAGAATATGCAGCACAATTTTTTAAAAAGCAAAACCTTTATGAGATACAAGAGGTACACATACAGAAGGTAAATAGAAGTAACAGACATGCACTATTATGCATGATTAAGTGTCCTGTAGAAAAATAAAAGCAGCAAACACTGCAGGAATCCAGGGAAGAGACGGGACTTAAGGATGGGTGGGTTTTGGTGGGGAAAGAATGGAAACTAGAGCAAGGCAGAAATCAGCATCTTCATCAACGACAACAATTTATCAGGCACCTGCATGTGTTCAACATTGAAGTTACTGGGATAAAGAGTTATAAGCTATTGTCTTTCTTCTGAATACTTTGTTAATGGGAAAGACCTAAACAAGGAGTGAACTACAGGGTACTACAAAGGGGCACATAATACACAGAGTAAGAGTTTTAGGAACTTATTCTAATGAGAACCATAATCCCTGGGACAGAGGGTGAGCAGTTTACCTAGATCAAAGGGCTCACTCATTATAATGACAGCCTTCTGTAAGCCAGGCACCGAATACAATGGATACAAAGAGCTCAGAGTCAACAAGAGGAACCAGGAACTCTAAAGAAATGTGGGCAGAGGGGCAGGGGAGGGGCTTCTCTTCCAGTCAGAGCATCAGAAAAGGCTTCCTGGTACCAAAGTGGGTACAGGACGTATCTGAGGGAAGCTACAAGTTAGAAGATGTATTCAGTGTGCATTGGGGAAGAACAGAGCCTCCAGATCATTCAGGGTTACTTTGAGGGTATGAAGTTCAAGGCCAAGAGTGACACAATGACATGGAAGACATAGGCAGAAACTATGTGAAAGGTCTCAGTGGCTACACTGAGAGGCTGGGCTTGATATTGAGCCAGGGAAATTGGGCAGCTATAGGAATTAGATTCAGGTTAGGCCCAGATTTTGGAGAGTTTCAACTGCCTAACTAAGAAAGTCCTTACTCAGTGTGAGTTTGCTATTGTCTTAGTCCATTTTCTGTTACCATAACAAAATACCCGAGACTGGGTAATTTATAATGAATAAAGGTTTATTTAGCTCATGGTTCTGGAGGCTGGGAAATGTAGGAGTCTGGAACCAGCATCTAGTAAAGGCCTTCTTCCTACTTGTATGACAGAGGAAGTGTCTTAGAGAGACTGGCTTTTACAACAAAGTCACTTCCACAATAACCTGTTAACCCATTGGCCCATGAATAAACTTGTTCATTCAAGAGGGCAGACCCTTCCCAAAGGTTTCACACTGAGCACATCGAAACCATAATAGTTCTGACCACTCTTGTAGTCCAGAGACTACTGTATTCTTGATATGCAACCCAATTCAAAGGGGAGCTACTAAAAAATGTATTAGCACTAGAGGACAAAGAATGCCATTGATGGACAGCTCAGCATTTCAAAGGGCTGTAGAGTCCAACTTGAAACCCCAGAGCTTTCCCCACTATTTACCTGCAATTTGCCACAGATTCCAAATGAGTGGATAGAATGCTCCAGCCTCACCTCCTCAATTTCATCCACTTTTCTTCTCTTTCTAAAAACCACCTTCTTGCTCCCCTTGAGTTCCCCCCCACACACACACACACACTTATTATGAATACTGGGTCACAATATGGAGAATGTAGAGCTAGATTCCATTACATTGAGGACCTGCTGTGTCCCAGGTGTTTCAGGCACTTTAAAGCATTATCTCATTCAATACTCACAGCAATAGTAAAAGGCATCATTTTGCAGATGAAGAATCCAAGGTACAGGCAGGATAAATTACTTGCCCAAATCACGTAACTAGTAATGGATAGAGAGGTAGGAGTCACTTAAGTTTTCCTGATAAGAATTTGAGCACATTCTTTTCTGTTTCAACACCTGGTTTGAAATGATTTCCCAATGACCTCGGGAATAAAAACACAAAAATCTTGGCCAGGATGTACGATGATTTGCCTGGTGACTCCTGTTTCTCTCTCACCCTGCAGCCAAACCCAGGCAGTCGGCATCCAGGGTCCAAGGTTCTGGCCACTTGGATATACTGCCTCTTAGGTTTTGAAACAATAATTGAGGTTGAATTATATAAAATGAGTTACAGTTTATACTCTGAGTTTCTAATCCAACAGTTATCTCTCACCAAGGAGATGATCAACAAACAAACAGACAAAAAGCTGTAAAGGAGCAATGCTAACTCCCAAAAGGCTCTTGGAACAGATTCCTGCTATGACACATTAACAGGAGAAAAACAAACACGATGATTAACCTGTATGATACACACACACACACACACACACACTCATGGTAGACATCTAAAGAATGGGTTGTTCTCAATGAGATGGCTTTGAATTCTAGCTTATATAGCATCTTCAATAAAGAATAGTAAATTTTTATTGAGGTGATAATACAAAGGAAAGGACTTTGAATCTCCAAGGCAGCAACTTGGGCAAAAGCAAACAAATGGCCGATAAATGTTAGTGAGCAAAGCCTACCAATATAAATTCCTCTGGTATCTTCTGTAGATGGATGAGGTTCTAAAGCTGTGTTCACTGGCTACCTTTGTTCTCTCTGGTGTGTATGTTTGTGGGGTGGGGTGGCTAAAATACCTTTGTCTTTATTTTATTTTTTGCTTTTTTTTTTTTTTTTTGGTACTAGGAATTGTTTCTTTTGTCTTTATGAGTCTATGTCCTACTTTCACACAAATAAAAGAGGTCAGAGAGCATTCCTTATCCTTTCTTTTTTGGCTCAACAATCCTTCCCACTGTGGAGAAGCATCTTCTGGTCTTCCACAGACCCTTCCAAAGTGTGCTTCAGCACGGGGGTAGGAAAGATGGTGGAATGAGATGGACATCATTACCCTAAGTACATGTATGGAGACACGAAGGGTGTGACTACTTTGTGTACAACCAGAGACATGAAAAATTGTGCTCTATATGGGTAATATGAATTAAAATGCATTCTGCTGACATATATAACAAATTAGAATTAAAATAATAATGATTTTTTAAAAGTGTGCTTCAGGTCTGATATGGGCCCCTCATCTTAAGGTCATCTTAGTGCCCCACCTTCCTTGAAGGCTCCTTGGAGGTGTGAAACAGAAGGCTGCTTCCATAAGTATAGGCCTTAATGTTCTTTTGTTTGTTTGTTTGTTATATAGCTTAAAACAATATTTTATTTATTTATTTTTTTAACTTAATGTTCTATTTGCAGAAAGTTTATGGCCTTTTCTTGTGCTAAACTTGGCTTTGTTGCTAAGTAGCTGTGAGATCTTCATGTTGTCAACTCTTTCTCAATCTCTGTTTCCTCATCTGTGCCAAATGCTGTAGTCAGGAGGTCATCTCCAAAGTATTGCCCCACAAAACTTTAGAATCCTACAAAGAGTTTTACCAAGTACTAGAAAAGAGAATTAACAAAGTCATGAACTAGGACTCTATTTGTGTCTATTTGTGTTTTTAATTATTTAAACTTTCTATCTTTATGGTGCTTATCATTATTTCTCATAAATGAAACTGATGTGAAGGTCAAAACTGTTTTTATTTTTGCCCTTCAATCTCACTCAAAGGTACTTTCCAGCTGAAAAATTCCATGATTCTGAGTGTGTATCAATTTCACATTAGGCAGGAACAGAGGCTTGGTCAATATTATTTTTTCCACAGGGAAACTATGTAAGGCAAGAGATCTTACCTAAGCTAACAAATGTGTATCCTTCACAGTGGAAGAATAAATAAAAGTATAATTTGTGAACTTGCTAATGTTTTTTTTTTTCCTGCTAAAAATATTAACCTATTCTTTAGTAAGAAGTTAAAGAGTTATACATAGTTTTAGGTCAAAATATTTGGGAATTTTGTCATCTTGAATATATGTATATTTTTTCAAAATGGAAAAACATTTCCAAAGTATCTTCCTTTTCTGAATGTTCATGATGCTACATTTTCATGTATTCTTCAACATGAACTAGTTGGCTCCTTTTGTACCACTCTCTAATCTGTAAACATTTCCACAGTTCCTAAATCATATTATCTACAGAGAAATCAATGAAAAGTCTTAATTTGGGGTAGCTTCATATACATAAAGAAACAGAAAATTCTTGAGTGGTGTCACTTCTTTCCAATAATAAAATATTTAAGACTTTTCATTTTTTCGCGTACTTACTTATAATGAAAATCAAATTGAAATTAAGTTGTGATAATTGCAACATATCTCATGGAAGCAGCCATTGTCAAATGTTCTTGAATATCAACAGTAAAAACTCTAGTCTGAATCAGTTTTGGAATGTGCAAGCAATCCAAAGAAGAATGAATTTTCAAAACAACAGGGAGCTCAACACTACACACTCAAGTCTCTAGGCTGAGCAGGGAAATGCTAACAAGCTCACTTCCTCTCCCACTTTTACTATTAATGCAGATTGATGTAAAACTACCTGCTGTGGGTGAAACACTCAGTTTCTGCAAATGGTCTCATTCTGAAACTATCCATGCCAGGGAAATTGTTTTCCTCCTACAGCTCATTGAAATGGAGATGGCGTGGACCAGTAAAGGGATCTGCTTTCTAATGAGGCAAAATGAGATGCATTTGAATTGGAGCATGGATTGAAATAGGGGAAAATCCAATCAGTGCCTTTTTTTTTTTAACATCCTTGGAAAGCCCTCAAGCAAAGTAAAACTACCAACACGCTCAAAATTTCCCAAGTAGAAGACAGAATTTATGAGGGAATTATTTTCACACTTCAACCAAATGGTTCTCCTACTTATTATACAATGTAAGGGAAAACAATGACTACAGCCAGAAGCAAATTTCCATCAATTTAGTTCCTTTGATACAAAATGGAAGAACCACCTCAACCACTATAGACCACATTTTGCAGCCTTCACTAATGCAGAGAGTTCCTGTGTTCCCAGAAGATGTCAAAGCAAACACTCTAGACAACAAACGAACACAGTCATTAAAACCTTTATAGCTTGTTACTCAGTGAAACACTATAACACAATGCCATGCTACTCAGTGAAAAGTGCATCTTCTAAACAACTGTGTTATATGATTCCAGAGAGCTATAATATGTTCCACTTTTACAATTTCAGTTCTTTTCGGATTTGGTGTTCTTAAAATAACCCGGTAAAGAAATGGCCAGAAGAAAATACATTTTTAGACTGGAGTATATGAAACACAAACTAACATAACCAGCCAAAGTTTCTGAGTCCATAATTTAGAATAGAATTTAAACATTTCTGGTTCTCTTTTATTTTAGCGTGATAGCATTCTTAGGTTAGTGGTTCCCAGTGAAGCCAGATTTAAAATTAGGTAGTCAGTGTAGTTAGGTAAATCGGGTCTAATATCGAGTGAAATCTAAAATGGAGGCCATGTTGAGAATGAATTTCCAGAAAAGTTGAGCAACTCTTAAAATGTTAATGAAGTCCCAAGAAAAGCCCTAGGCCCAAAGTCCATCCCAAAGAAATGTTAATGAACAGCCCCAGCAGATTTGAAGATAGCCCATCTCAAAGAAGTATTAATGAAGTCCTTCCTGCCCAGATTACTTCTTTGGCCCACCTGTGTCCCACCCCTAGGGCCTTCCCACCTACATTCCATCACCGAAAACTATAAAAAGGGGAAACAACCACACTTCCATGGATTCCACCTCTTGGGTCCCCTTCTTCCTCCGGGAGAAGTCTTTTCTGCTGTCCTTTAATAAACTTCTAATTTCTACTCTGACCTTGCCTCGGCGTGCTTCTCTGGTGCTATTCTTCAACATTGGGGAAGCAAGGACTCGTCACTGGTCAACAGCGGTGACACCAGACTTAAATTTTTCAGGACAGTAAAATTTCCCTAAGCAGCTGAGAGAGCCAACATAGCATTCTAAACTATTAATTTTGCCAACAACAACAATAACCAAAAGCTACCATTTCCATCATTTCGGAAAGGAAAGGATATTTCAACACCAAAAATGTAGGAAGCTCCTAATTTCAGGACAAAAGAGGTCTCTTCCCAAGAAATATTATTTGTTAACCATAGCAAATATTAGAGGATATACTTACAGTCTTATGTAAATGCCAAAATATTTGCAACATTAAAAATTACAACACAGTGTATATTATGTTTCCCTGGTAGAAATTTCCTTGTAATTTTATAGCACTGTGTATGCTTGATAACATTGGTATTTGATATACCCATGGAAAGGGCTTTAAGGTGCAACTTGTTTGGGAGTTCCATTTTATCACTGTCACTATCAAAAATTCCATTGATATGAACAAAAATTAAAATAGTAGTCTAGATACTGTTTCAATATATTTGTAATATGCAATTGTATAGGCAAATTAAAATCCTAAAGAATACTAGCTCCTGAGTTCCCAAGCCCTTATTCTAAGTTGCTGTCAGTGGGCAGGTCAGGTGAGTGGCTTGGCTCACAGGAAATAAGTCCAGACTCTCCCCAGTTATTGCTGCTCACTTTCAGGACAGCACCGTAATGGCCCTACCTGCCTTTTGGGAGGAAGTTGAGAATTTGTCCCACAGGGTTCTGAAGGAAAGTAAAAAAAAAAAAAAAAAAATGGTTGCTGCCCAGGGTTTAGGAACTACTACTGTGGCTAGTTCGTTGATTTTTCGGAGGGAAGTGTACTGGGGATTGAACCCATAGGTGCTTTACCACTGAACTAGAGCCCCAACTCATTATTTTCATTTTGAGACAAGGGCAGGGCTGGTCTTGAACTTGCAATCCTCTTGCCTCAGCCTCCCAGGTGATCACAGGCATACACCCAGTTTTGCTTTGAATAGTAAATATTATGTAATCCAGAGCAGCCTGAGACTGCAGATGTAGGCAGAGTTCACATCTACCCAAACACATCCTTCTAATTATCTGTAATTTAAACAAAGTATATAAAAAAATGGCTTTAGAGACAGAAAAGATGAGTTCAAGTCTCTTCTCAACACGTACTTGATGTCCTGATTTTTTTTTTTAAGTACCTAGACTGGGCTTTTGGGTTTGGGGGAGGAAGACCACACACATAAAGTGTCATTTTCATCATGTCACTTCAAGGGTACAAATCTCAACATAACTTATCACTGTTGATATCAGCCATAATTGCCTGGCTGAGGTAGTGTGTGCTAGACTTCTCTGTTGTGAAATTACTTTCTTCCCCTTTCCCATACTGTGCCCTTTAGAAGGAAGGTACTATGTGTAACTCACACTTAGTGAATGGGCAATTATACTCTATTTGGACTTCTTCTGCATGGAAGATTTGTCTATTCTCTTCCATTTACTTATTTATTTAACCATTTTTTTATATCTGTATGTTGTTATCCATTTTTATTTTAGCTGTTTGAATAATTGGCATTTCCCTTTATGGCTAATGACATTGAACATATTTTCAGATGCATGTTTGCCATCTATATATTTTCTCCAGTGGAATTTCTTCATATCTTTTGCCAATTTTCAAGTTGGACTCCTTTTTTTTTTGGTGCCAGCAATTAAACCCAGGGGCACTTAATACATGAGCCACATCCTCAGCCCTTTTTGTATTTTATTTGGAGGCAGGATCTCACTGAGTTGCTTAGGGCCTTGTTTTTGCTGAGGCTGGCTTTGAACTTGCGATCCTCCTGCCTCAGCCTCCTGAGCTCTAGGATTACAGGCATGGGCCACTGAACCTGGCAATTTGGACTATTTTTTATGCTGAGCTTGGATTTGGGGGAGAATGTTACTAAGGATTGAACACAGGGATGTTTTACCATTGAGTTACATACCCAGTGCTTTTTATTTTTATTTAAAGACAGGGTTTCACTAAATTGCTGAGGCTGGTCTTGAAATTGTGATCTTCCTTCTTTAGCCTCTTGAGTCACTGAGATTACAGGTGTGCACCACTGCACCTGGTTTATGTTGACTTTGAGAGTACTTTATACATTTTAGATACTAGTCCTTTGTCAGATATGCGATTTGCAAATATTTCTCCCAGTATTTAACTTGTCTTTTTATACTCAATAGAATCTGTTACGGAGAAAAACTCTTAAATTTTGGTGACGTCTAATTTGTCAATTTTTAAGAATGAATTGTGCTTTTAGTGTCATATCCAAGGCCTCTTTACCAAGCTGTAGTTTCCAAAAACTTTCTCCTATGCTATCTTCTAAACTTTCAAAGTTGTACATTTTCCATTTAAGAATATGACAGTTTTTAGTTAATTTTTGTGCAAATTCTGAGATTCAGATAAAGGTTTACTTTTGTCTGTGAATAACCAGTGAACTAAGAATAGTTTTAGAAAATGATATCCACAGATTTGGACTCTAAGCTACATGAGGAAGAAAATGAAGACAGGAAGGGGCTTAGGGGTGATTCTCTTTAAATGATAGGTTCCACTAATAAAGGAAAATACTATTACATCAAAGCAAGTCAGCTGACCACCAGGAAGGAGGCAGTGGTCAGAGAGTTCAGAAAGAAAGTGTCTCTGGTGATGTCAATGAAGGTCTAGGAATGGCCACAAGGGAGGCAGGCTGAGGTGAGGGGGGTGTTGGAGAGGCTAAGTGACTGGGATGTCACGGAGTGGAGAAGGTCACCTATAAAGCTGAGGTTCTAGAAAGATGCAGGAGTGGGATGGAGAGGAAGCACATTGACCAGAGGCTCAGCATTCCTCAAATGAGCAGGAGACAGCAGAGGTCAAGAGGACCTTGGCGGGGCGTGGGGTGGGAGATCACAGAAGCAGAGGAGAGAGATCTTACCATCAACCATAGGGACCTGGAAGGATGCTTTTTCTATTTCTCAGACCTAAGGTACAAGAGGCATGAGAACGTAAAAACCAAAACATAATACTGTCTACCCTTGAAGAGGCTGAGAGGGAAGAAATGTCCCCAGGAACCATCTGGGTCCTTATTAAAGCAAACAATTGAAGGGAATATATGGAGAATTGGGGTACTAGCTGACTGTGGGCCAAGGGGTAGGAGGGAAGTTTCAGAAATTCAGAGATATGGGGAGTGGGGAAAAGGCTCTGAGCTAGGTTACAGAGCAGATGTGACAAAGATGGGCCTGGACATTTCTGACGGACACCCAGTTGGGCCAGGAAATCAAGAATGAATGTTCTGTGGATTCTCAGAGAAGAAGAGGATGAACAAAATGTTCAGGCCACTGGATAAGATAACTTTGCAAGTACCTGGTTTGTAAAACTGTGTCTTAGCTGAAAGTTATTGACTAGAATTGTGTGCATTAAACAAGTAAATATGTGTTTTGGTCCATTTTCTGTTGCTGTAACTAAATAATACAGACTGGGAGATTTATAAAGAACAGAGATTCAGGAAGCTGGGAAGTCCTAGAGCATACCACTGGCTTCTGGTGACAGCCTTCTTGCTGCATTCCAACATGATAGAGGGCAGCATATGGCAATACAGAGCAAGGCTTCCAACTTAGGTCTCTCCCTTCTTATAAAGCCACTGACGCCATCATGGGGGCCCCACCCTCGTGACTTCACTCAATCCTTATGATATCCCCAAAGCCCCACCTTCAAATGCCATTCATATATCAATTGGGGGGGTTAAGTTTCAACATACGAATTTCTGGGGGATACATTCAATCACAAATATATTTGATCCCTGTCATCTATAAATTACTTATAATTATACTTACGTGCACTCTAATATTTCAAAATATCCATTTGCCTACATATCCCATTTCCATGGTTCTTTGTAGAAGATAAATACATGACTACACAAGGACATGTGGGCCCAAAACAGCAGGTTCAGGAGCTGTAAGATGAAATGCAATTAGGTATTTTACAGATTGTGTAAAAAGGCTTCGGTTCAGTTCCGTTCATTCTCTCTGTGTTCCTGCCCTCTTTCTCCTTTGGTCTCCTTCCATTTCCATCATGTTTTGACAGGTGAGGTTGCTCATGGAGAGGCAGCCAACGCAAATACAGGAATGCCACCTTTGCCTCCTCATCCACCCCTCCCTTTCCTCCTCCCAGTCCTCATCTGAGCCACATGACTGATGTCAGTGGGGTGGTTGTTTAGCTTGCAGGGAGGGAATTTGAATGCAGTCAGTAGGTCACCTGCCCTCTCTGCCCAGGATCAGCTCCCTGCCCAAACCCCTGTGAGTTTCAGTCTTCGAATCCTTCAGGCTTCTGCCAGCACAAACATGTCACAGCAAGAGGGACAATGGTTGTATTTGCACACGCAATTGGTTTAAGCACAGGCTTTATTTGATCCTTATTTTTTTTAAGGTTTTATTATTACATTACAGCCAAAGGAATTTAGCCTTTAACCTGCAGTTTCCCTACTATCAGTAATAGAAAACTTTCTTTTCCGATAAGAGGTAAGGTCCAGTGGAAGTTTATTCTTTCCCCTCATTCCTAGGGGTGAGATAATTTATCTAACAACTCTTTTGGGCCATGGTTTGTAACTAATTTTTTTTGTTCTTCTTCTTCTTCTTTTCCTTCTTCTAGAACTCAGGGCCTTGTTAGCCAAGACTTTGTTCCATTCCCAGCCCTTTTACCTATTTATTTTGAGACAGGGTCTCACCAGGTTGCCCAGACTGACCTTGAACTTGCAATCCTCCTGCCTCAGCCTCCCAAGTAGCTGGGATTACAGGTGTGTCCCATAGTACCCTGCTTACACCCTGTTCCATACCAACTAGAATAACAGAAGGGGATCTTTGGTAACATGGAAACAAGAAATAGGAACTCCTTGGAAAATAATGAAGAGAAATACATGATTAGAAGGGATTGATATCTATAAAAGAAGGATAGGTTCATCTTGTCAGTACCTCACCTTGAACCCACATCATTTCTCATTGTCTCTCCTCCAGTGGACAGAATGGTGTGAACTTGAACCCTCTGCAATGAATGTCTGTGTCCCAGGAAAATTCATGTTGAAATCCTAACTCCCAAGGTGATGATGTTTGGAGAGGGGACTAGGTTATGAGGGTGACATTCTCATGAATGGGATTCAGAACCTTACCAAAGACCACAGAAATAGGCCTTCCACCACATGAGGTTAGAGCCACTGGACAGCTGTCTGTAGGAAGTGGACCTTCACCAAACACTGGATCCACTGGCATCCTGATCTTGGACTTCTCAGCTTCCAAAAATGAGAAAATCCATTTGTGTGTGTTTGTAAGTCACCTGGTTTATGGGATTTTGTTACAGCAGCCCCAAGAGACTAAGACTTCCTCCTTCACGGCTGAGTTCCTTAGAGCTTGAGAATGAAGACTCCAAAGCATAGCTGAGAGGGAGAGGGCTGGCTAGAGAACAAGGCCTCCCTGTCGCCCACCCACGAGGACTCTCAGGGACTGATTTTCGCCAATGGAAAAAGCCCCAAACCAGCTTTGCACCATCCTCTGAACCTATGCGTCTGTCTAATCATCAAATAGCAGGGTTACTTTGTTTTTTTTCAGTTAATGGTCTATGTGTTCTGTGCTGTGGGACAGGTTACAGCTAACTTAGCAGTTTAAGACAACACCTGTTGTTTATCTCAACATTTTTGTGAGTAAGGACAGCTTAGCTGGGTCCTCTCCTCAAAGCCTCCAGGACCTCCATGACAAACTACTTCTGAATCTTTTGGGGCCTTGGAGACGATTTAGTGAGTCAGCGAGGGAGATAGAGGCTTACAAAACCTGATGTAATCCTGGAGTGACACCTCAGTGCCTTTGCCATATTGCAGTGGTCAGAAGCAAGTCACAAGTCCTGCCTACACTCCAGGGGAAAGGGTTTTTATGAGGGTGCGGGCCCCAGGGGGCAGGGATAGCAGGGTCCACCATACAGCCTGTCTGTCTCCATTCATGTCGCCCCAGCCTAGAAATTTCAGGGCATGGCTAGGGAATTATGGGAGCAACATTTGGCAAAAAACCATGAAATGAGGGGAGTTATTTTATATTTACACACATACCATAACCTGGAAATAAAATAAAGCTAGGAGTTTTCCTCAGTGGTTGAGAGCACGGCTTTGCATCTCTGATCTATAATTTAATAGTTATTTGACCTAACTGTCTCTCATTTACCCTCTTAAAATGGGAATAACAATACCCACCTTTGGGGCTTTCATGAGATTTAAATTAGACAAATAAGCAGATAAAACACTCAGCAATACCTGGCACAGACACACTCAATAAATGATTTCTATTGTATCCAGTTAAGAACTTGAGATATCTCAAATAAGGAAGAGCTTTTATAATGTGTTCTTAACCCAGAGAACTTAATCCCTGGAGATGAGGTGTCCTTCTGAAGCCTGAGAGAGTTTGGTACCAGTTTAGTTTTATGCTTCCCGCAAACTCGTGTATCTCTCTAACATTGGGGGTGGAGGAAACAGAGGTGTCTAGCCCACCTGCATCTTCACCAGTGGACCCAATGGGTTCAAGGTCCTCACAGATCTACAAACTTCACAGGGAGGGCTGGCCCCGCCCCTGATATCTCTACCTGCCCTGTCCGTGGGCAGAATCTCTGTGGTCCCAGCTGACTATCTGAGCACCAACTTCCTGTCTGCTGGTCCTGCTTAGGCCTTGGAACTGGGTTCCTGAGATGGATTACTCAGGCACTGAACTATTCTGCAACAGCTACCACATGCCAGGCACTGGGCTCTTTCTGGGGAGAAGACAGTATTTGATACAGAACCCTCTCCTCAAGCAGATCATCACCCATGCAGAGATAGACACATACCAACCAAGCAAAGCCGACCCTTGGCAGTGGACAGGACTGGACCTGATCCCTCCCATATACTCCTCAGTCTCCTCGCTCGCTCTCACATCTCCATTCCACAAAACTCACCCCTCCTCTACCAGGTCTCATGACACTTGTGTATTTCCAATGTTCACTACCATTTTATGTCTCCCTTGATAAGTAACTTTCATGCTAGCTGTTTGGTAAATGTTTAGCACTTACTAAAACATTTCAGTAACCCTGTTCTCATTTCTCTGCAGAATGCGTGTGGGGGACTCATTCACTTCATCAGTCTTGGGGCAGTGCCCAGCTTAATGTTCCATTCTTCCATTTATCCCAGATTTCTGGGGATTTCCTGGCTGGGAACCATCATTTTCTCAGCGCTCATTACTTCTCCTTTATTTGGCTTAGCAGCACTAGCTGATATTCTTTTTAAATGTTGTTTTCACAAGGAAATGAAGTGTTGGCTATTTCAAAAGAGTTGTTCTATAGATGTAGGTGAGGAGAGCGAACAGAGTCATGTTGGGGTGCTCGGGCTCTCCTTGCATGATACCAGTCCTGAACCTCAGGCTTCTCACAATCCAAGTGGCCCACAGCCACTCCTTGTCAGTCATTTGCATCTTAATCATGTTAGAATTAATACTAATCCTAATAAACATTAGAACAAATTGAGGCATTATATTATGCCAAGTATTTATATGTAATGAGGGATTAAACTGTGCCAAGTATTTATATTTAGTCCTCACAACAATCTTTTGAGATAGGGACTAGTCCCAGCATTTAAGAGCTCAGGAAAGCTGGGCATGGTAACACACACACCTGTAATCCCAGCAACTCAAGAGGCCGAGGCAGGAGAATCACAAGTTCAAGGGTAGCCTCAGCAATTTAGCAAGACCCTGTTTCAAAATAAAAAGTAAAAAGAACTGGGCAGATAAGTAGTTGCTCAGTGGTAAACCACTGAGTTCAATTTCTAGGACAAAAGAATTAAGAGCCCAGAAAATTGAGATACAGAGATATTAATTAAACTGCTCAAGATCACACAATCAGTAAGTATAGCGCAAGATTTTATTCTCAGCAGTCTAATGCAGTACTATCACCCAAGAGTGAAGAGGGATATGTGGGCTTGAAAGCAAAGTTAACCTAGATGATTTGTCCAATGTCAGCCTGGACTCCAAGTCCAAGGGAACAAGGCAGGATCAACAGCCACAAAATCCAATAGCCAATCGCCCAACTGTTAGGATATCCATCCCAGCCCAGCTCTGGAAATGGGCAAAGAAAGGATGGCAGCAGAGTGGCCAGGCCACCTCTACGCAAGGAGACTGGAAAAGTCAAAAACAAAAGAGAGAAAAAATGTGGGGTGGCCTGCGGGACTGGGGGGTGCAGACCAACTTTCATATAACTCTCAAAGTTGAGGAGTAAATGCATTCCTTTTGAGCAAACTTGTAATTCTGACCACGAGTCTAGGGTCCCTAATGTTGACAGGGACTGATGGCTTTGAAGGGCACTAATCAAAGACACAGTAGGCTCGGTTTACACTGGGAAGACCGCTGATCGTGCAGAGAGGCCTTTGAAGCCGCACTTGCTCACGCAGATCAAGATGCATTATAAAGTAATGTCTTCAAATAAAAGGGGGGAAATTGAAATGTATGTGTCTAGCCACTTATTTCACTAAGCAGCTTCAAAGCAGCTTTTTCTTTGATCATTTTGATTTTCCATCAATAAGAAATGTGAATATATTACTCACAGAAGTTATTCAGAGACCTCAGGCTGATGAAGACTTCAGTTTGACTCACAACCAGTGTAAGGGGAAGGATAAAGTAAGATGTTGAGCACTGGCTCTTACAACTTGAATTGTCACACCTTCTCTCTACTCACATTTCACTGGCCAAAGCAAATCACCTGCCCCATTTAACTTCAAGGGTACAGGAAAGTATCATCTTGCCATATGCTGGGCCACAGATAACATCTGGTGGTAGCACTCAGGACTAACACAAAGGCCAAGTTACAAGTATTTATTTTTAGGAGGTCAACGAGTGTATTCTTCAAGAGAATAAAGCATGGAAGAGCTTTGTCATATTTCTATAGTTAGTCCTCAAATGCTATATTCCCATGAAGGCCTTCAACCTGAGCCTCACAACTGTTTAAAGAAACAGTTGTCCTGATTTGACTAAGCCATCAATGAAAAATAATACTAAAAAAAGTGTGGAGTTCTTATGAAACTGGAACAAAAGCAGTTTTTCTCATGTGTATTAGAAAGATGCAACTATCTATTTGCTATTGTGGATCATAGGTGGGAATGCTAAGAAAATCATTACCTCTGCAAAGGTAAAAAAAAATTTTTTTTTTTTTTGTACTGGGAATTGAACCCAGGGGTGCTCTACTACGGAGCTACATTCCCTGCCATTTTTTATTTTATTTTGAGACAGAGTTTCACCAATTTTCTAAAGATGGCCTTGAACTTAGGATCCTCCTGCGTCAGCCTACTGAATAGCTGGGATCACAAGAGTGCACCACCCACCCAGCTGCAAAAGTAAACTATTGACATTTAGATGGCACCATTCAGTGTTTCTCCCTTGAACTTGCCTTTATTGCCTTTCTATTTTTTTTCAAGCAACTTCAAAATATTTTACTCTGTACTACCATCTGGAGCTTCAAACAGGCTGACCATATTTCATTCACTGGGTGAATCCATTCTTTGTTATTCTAGTGAAATGCCCAAGGAAGGCTAACTTTACAAAGAGAAGAGGTTCATTTGGCTCTCACTTCCAGAGATTCAAGGCCTTAGCATTGGCATCATCTCAGCTCTCTAGGACTTCAGGAGCATCACAGTGGGAGAATGTGTGAGAGGGAGAAATCACTTGCTGGTTAGGCAGCCAGAGCAAGGAGAAAGGACAATCTTTTAACCATTCAGTATAGGCTCCATCTCTTAAAGGGCCCACCACATCTCAACATCACACACTAGGGACCATGCTCCCAACACATGAACATTTTGAAGCACATATAAACCATATACAAACCATAGCATTTACTGGGACCTGTGACATTCACTATACTTCCCTAGACACTAGGTATACAAAGATAAGGCATAGTCCTTACACTTAAGAAAGAAAAAAAAAAAAAAACAGGGATCAGAAAATTAGAGAATATCATGACAGTGAAGTTATAGACACATGCACCATGTATTACCCCAGAGCTGTCAGAACTGATATCTCTAAGGCCCATCACCTGTCATGATATTCTCTAATTTTCTGATCCCTGTTTTTTTTTCTCCCCTTATTAGATTTACTAATGAGTGCCTTAAGTGTAAAGACTGAGACTGTTCTGATCACATTAGAAGGCCTAGATAAATATAAGTCATTGTGTCCTTGATCCCCCCAAACTTCTCAACTACCTTAGGAAGAAAGACAAAGCACATAAATCTAGACCCGGTGTGGTGGTACAGCCTGTAATCCCAGTGGCACAGGAGGCTGAGGCAGGAGGATCTTGAATTCAAAGCCAGCCTCAGCAAAAGCAAAGTGCTAAGCAATTCAGTGAGACCCTGTCTCTAAGTAAAATAAAAAATAGGGTTGGGGATGTGGCTCAGTGGTTGAGTGCCTTTGAATTCAATCTGGTACCCCCACCCCCACAAAAAAGCACACAAATTTATTAGAGAATAATTAAATGCTAACCCACGTAACACTGAGTTTAAATGCAATCTGAGAGTTGCGAAATCCCATAGATCAGCATTAAATAAGATTTCCTCTTGTGCTTGAAAGGCATAGACTATTTGGATATGGAAATAAGCTGAAGAGAATGCATGGCGCTATCAGTCCTTGACCGTTACTTCCAGGGGAAAATACCTCAATGCTCACACCTTGCTAATGGAGATCGACAGCTGCCCCTGTGTTATAGCAAAAGGGTTGGCACAGCCACCTGCTCAGCTCCTTGCAACACATCAAGTTTCCCTGTATCATTCCCCCAAGCTCCTTGCAGACAGGCAAGTCCTTCTAACATTACCTGTGGTAGTTAAGAACACAAGCCAGTCATGGTTCCTAACTAGCACCATGAGCATCACTGTTACAAGTGCAAATCCTTGGACCCCATACCTAGTGACTCAAACTCTGAGGTCAGGGCCCAGCAATCTGTGACTGAATGAGCCTTCCAGGAGATTCTGAGGCACACTAATGTCTAAGAACCACTAGGGGCTCATCAGACACCCTGGCTTCACCTCCTGCCCTTAATCGGGCATTCATTATTTCCCCCCAGTAAGCAGATGGTTGGTTAATCTTGCTAAATCTCCAAAGTGTGTAACTGTAGTATCCATCCCATAAGGTTATTGCAAAAATGAGTTAATGCATATCAAACCTTTAACCTAATCCTTGGCAATTAGTAAGCACCCAATAAATTAACACCTGGCAAGACTTCCCTTTACTTTTAAATCCTTTTTATGCAACGGCCTGGTTGGGAAATCTAATTTGGAGCTGTGCTGTCTTTGCTCTTCTCATCCCCTTCACCAGGTCACCTTCCCTGGCATCTTCCGGACCACTCTGCATCCTACTAGTCTTTTTTTTTTTTTTTTTTAATAGCATAGGGTTACCATTTTAACATAAAAGTGTTCCGTTCAATGACATCAAGTTCAAATTGTTGTGCGACCACTGTCACCATCTATCTCCAAGACACGTTCATCATCAAACCCTGTACCCATTAGACCTCCTTATTCCCCCTCCTCTTCCCACCCTTGGAAACCAGCAAGCTACTTTCTGACTCTATGAATTTGACCACTCAAGTTATCTCATAAAAGTTAAATTATAGAGTATTTTTTTTATGAATGGCTTATTTCATAGTATAATGTCCTCAAGATTCATCCATGTTATAGCATAGGTCAGAATTTTCTTCCTTTCTGGGGTTGACTAATATTCCATTTTATTTATGGACAACAT
This sequence comes from Marmota flaviventris, assembly GCF_047511675.1. Lineage (NCBI taxonomy): Eukaryota > Metazoa > Chordata > Mammalia > Rodentia > Sciuridae > Marmota > Marmota flaviventris. Next base: position 27,102,691 of record NC_092500.1, on the reverse strand, counting down.
TTTGTTTCTCTATTTATCTGTTGATGTGCACTTGGAGTACTCTTACCTTTTGGTTCTTCTGAGTAGTGCTGCTTATAAATAGGAGTGTTCACATATCTCTTTGAGTCCTTGACTATAATTCCTCCAGATTCAAGCCTAGAAGTGCATTTCTAAAGTTCTATGAGCCCTGATAGAAAGGCCTTGCTCTCCTATCTCCTCTGTCAAGCTGGCTTGGCCCAGTTACTGTAGCAGCACATGCCCCTCTGGTAGCCCAGAGAATATTCTAGAATTGCTCTGCATTCTCTGAGAACTTGAAACTGAGTAAATGGCTAGCCTGCCTTGAAAACACATTTCTGCTTCTTCCCTAGATTTCATTTCATCATAGTGGATGACTTTCCTACCCCCTCTACAAATACAAGGTACCCAAAGAGAAAACTTTATTTTTTTTCCCCATTCCACAGTGACAGGGACTTGAGAACAAAGAAGGATTATAGGGTGGACTGTCTGTTATGATAACTTAGTTGTCTCTCAGTTGTTTCCAACCAAACACACAGTATCATTAACTTCCACAGTGGTCATCACTTTGGCTTCGGGCTTAATCTATTTTGACTAGGAATATTGTCTTAGGAAACACTACAATTTCCTGAAGAGACTGCAAATCAGCAGTCTTGCCTGAAATCATACATGGCCATTATCTTTCTCTGCCTGAAAGATGCACAGAGACAGTATGTCATTGTGAGCTGGGAGGTGTGTGTGTGTGTGTGTGTGTGTGTGTGTGTGTGTGTGTCGCGCGTGCACCTTCTGGCAGAGCTAGAGGGCAAGACAATTAAATATTTAACATTTAACTTCCCTGATATGCCCTGAAGAAGTTAAGAAAACACAAAGATAATAGACTTTAACTAACAGTTGGGAAATTTAAACTCTAAAAATTTTAGATTGTATCAAATATAATAGCGAGACAATAAGCAATGTGCTCATGTACTCCTCAAAACCACCCTGAACTGAAAGATTTAATGTGAATCACTCCTGTGAGGTCCGTGAGAAATGGGCACTAGACATCTTTTCATACAAGACTTTTCCTTTGAGCTTTGTGGAGAATCAACCCATGTGTCCCCTCTAGGAGGCAGTGTTGTGCAGTGGAGATGAGACCTAGATCCAGGTTGGCTGGGTTACTGGGAGTCTCCCATCTCTTACTAGCTCTGTGACCTTGAGCAAATCACTTAAATTTTTCATATGTCAGTTTCTTCACCTGAAAAGTAAAGATAATAATAATAACACTTTCAAAGTATTTCCTGTCACTCAAGAGTAATTAGTATCCGGAAAAGGCCACTTACATGCACCAAAATGTCATTGAATTAAAAAAAAAAAAAGTATTATTGAGATATTTTCTTGTGAAAATGAACTAAAAATTGTACAAATTATGAAATAAGCCTACATTTAACCAAAACAAATTTAAGGTTTTAACCACATGGTTATTCTCAGGGTAATAAATAAATAAAGAGGTTTTTGTTAAAAGTTTCAAAACAAAATTGTATGATTAGCACTGTCACATTCTTCATTTTATTTTCAACTTTCTATCTTAATGAGTATACATTTTGAAAACCCATTCTAAGGCTTAGTCAAGTTTCTAAGCACCTTTCCTGTTCCTTTAATATCAACTCCTTCCTTTTGGAACACTCATCATTGTTTCCATTGTTTTCTTCCTTTGTTAACAGGTTGAATCAAGCTCAGTCCTCATTCACCAATGACTTTGCAAGCCATTCTGATAGTGCTCCTGTATCCCTTCCTTCAACTTCATGAAATCCTAAATGTTTGGCAAGTTGTGCTTTTCCCCTTTGCAATCCATCTGTTTTATGTTTTCATTGTGCTGTCTCATGTTGTCAATATCTGACAATCAGTGGAACTGAGACTAACAGAATGACTGATTCACTGGCCAGGAAGATAGAATAAAGCATTAAAAGATATTTGAAGTCCAATTTTAATGAATGGCCAGATCATTAGGACAATTTTTGCTCCTGATACCTCTTAACTGTAGCTTGGAAAATAAATATTCAGAGAGTAAAGACCTTTCTCATTAAGTGGTAAACCCCAGGTCATGTGCTCCGCACAGCCCTGGTGAATGGCATGTGCTTTAGTTGTTAGTAAGTATTCTCAGTATTTACCTAAGAGATTCCATGTATTCACAAATGTATTGAAGGCATTCAAACACACAATAATCAATAAGAAAAATCTCAGTGTGTGTGTTTATGCACATATATAAATACATACCATCAGCCTTCTGTATCCACAATTTTTACAAATTCAACCAACCTCAGATTGAAAATATTCTAAAGCAAAAAAAAAGCATCAGAACATATATATATATATATATATATATATATATATATATATATATATATAATTTTTCTCCTATTATTATAAAGTATAACGACTATTTACATAACATTTACATTATATTAGACATTATATGTAATCTAAAGATGGCTTAAGGTATATGGGAGAATGTGTGTAGGATATCTGCAAATGTGATTTGAGACTTGAACATCCTTGGGGGTCCTGGAACCAGTCCCTCACAGATACCAGGTGATGACTATATAGGCTCAGAAGAATGTTTTCCTTTAATCCATTTCTTCTTTCCATCAATAAGAACCACAATTAGAGAATAATTGGATCTCTCAGTCACCAGTCTATCCCTATTCCTTATTCCTCTTTCTCTTATTTTTTCTTATCTTATCTCAATAACCTTTATTCCCATCCGATATGCCCTCTGCTTACATATGTGTTTTGTCTGTCTCCTGTCACTAGAATCTAAGCTCCAGAGAACAAGAACTTGATTTGCTTGTTGATGTGTCCCCAGCACCAATTACGAGGGTAATTGAATAAGTATTTGTTGAAAGGACGGCAAAGGAAAGACCCTCTCATTCTCTTTCCAAAACCCAAGTGCCCAAGGGCCATCAAAATAAGTCCACAGTTAGGGATCCTAGTGAACGATGGCTTGAAGAAACCCCTAATGATGATAAACCCAATCTGTGGATACTGCACAAAACCTAGGAAAGACAGTGCAGACACTGGAGGAAGCACAGAGCCCTGTGCTAATTCAGTTCAGAAGAAACACTAGAGGATTCTCCTACAGGGCAAAGGAAGGAAGTTGGAATTCTCCCTCCTACAAAGGAAAAAATTGGTGTTTGAGTCATGGTGTGGTGGAAAGAACTACCCAATGAGGGTCAGGAAACCTGTGTGCTGATCTCAGCTCTGGCATTATTTGGGCGTGTAACTCAGGAAAATCACTTCAAACTTTCAGGGTCTGCAACTTTATCTGTATGACCAGAGGGCGAGGCTAGATCAGCATTTGCTAAGCTGTGTTCAGACTTTATTCCTTTGCCACATGTGGCTGATGAGCACTTGCAGTGTGGCTAGGGCCACCTAAGACAGTAGACAGAAAGTATGCAAAGTAGCTCCTTAATGAATTTACATGATTCATATTAAAATAATAATTGCTTAAATATTGTGTTCAATAAAATATACTATTAAAATCAGGATAGTAGGGGAGGCTGAGCATATATGAGGGAAGGCAGAGGTTAACTGTGACTTCTCAGTACTTCTGCTCAATTTTGCTGATTGAACCACATAACTGCTCTAAAAAATAAAATTTATTTCATAAATAAATGAATTTTATATAACAATTAAGTTCATTTTCTTCTTTTTATTTTTTAAAATGTGGCTACTAGAATATTTAAAATTATATATGTAATTCAAGATATGATTGGTAGATTTTTTTAAACACATTTCTTTCTTAGGAATTGAATTTGGAGGGGGTGTTGTGCATAACCACTGAGCTACCTTCCCAGTTCTTTTTAAAAAATTTGAGACAGAATCCCGCTAAATTGCTCAGTTTGAGGCCATCGTCAAACTTGAGATCCTCCTGCCTCAGTCTCCCAAATTGCTGGGGCCACAGGCATATGCCACCCTGGCCAGTCATTTGATATGTTTCTAGTGTTGCTCTATAATCTGAAAGGAGAGAAGGATTTTCTGATCAAACACTGCAGATTCCCCTCCACACACCATCACCACGATCACCACTTCACTAGCCCTGACTCCATGTCATGATGCTTATGATCCAAGTGCATGTATTGAGCCTGCTTGGAGTACACAGTATATAGAAACCTCTCTAGTTGGCATTTTTCTAAGTGCATTTGGTAGTGGCATCTGTTTTCTACTGAGTGAATTTTACACCCTTCAGTTCTGAGAAGGACATTTGGGGAAAGATGGGTCTAGATTTTCTGCAAAGTCTTTTTGGATCCAGATAACTTATGATTCTAAGAATGTGGGAAGTACGCCATACGTGTCTAAGCTGCTTGTTCACACAGGGACAGTTTCAGGTGAAATTGTGTTCATCCACACTTCCTGGGAGAGGTCACAGCTAACTGAACGCAGAGAGCAAAGAGTTGAGAGACCAGATCACGGGGTGCAGAAACAGGGGAGGGGAGAGGAGCTCGGGTTCAGACTCTTAGGACAAGTGGACCTGGGCTCTCTACTGCTCGAGTTGCTGAAGCCCTGGAGAAAGAAGCATCACAGGAAACTCCAAAGTCCAAGATAAACAGCGGCAGAGCCCTCAGAGGAAACTAGAAAATGTGAAGTTCCCAGAAGAAGCAGCACCAGCGGCAAGAGGGCTGTAGAAATTCCTAAGTTAAGAGGACACACTACATGTCACTGAGTCAAACCTGTCTGGACGGCTGGACTGCTACGCACTGTCTACGCTCTCACCTCTGGGGCTTCAGGGAGCAGATGAGGCGAAACCCTTAAGAGTTTATCTAGCCAGATAAGGCGATGAGCCCACAGCCTGTGGCCTCTGATGGACAGTTCTGTGTGGGTGATAAGAAACCTATTTCTGTGCCTGGCACTTGTGCCTGAGCTTCCAGGCAGGGTGTCCTGAGCCAAGCGCTCCATGGCCTGGGATTTCTGGGGTTCTACTATGAATAGAAGTTTCTCCTGGATGAACCTGAAACATTCTCCTATTGCTAACTAACTTTTCCTTTGTCCTCTGTAGCTGCTGAAATATTGCTTTTATAGAATGGCTTTCTATAAACTTCAAATGTGTATTCTCAATTAACATTTTTATGGCTTTCTTGAGGTACAATTTATACACAATAAAATCCACTGATTTGAATTTATGCATGAGTTTTTTTTTTGTTGTTGTTGTTGTTTTTGCAAATGTATATAGTCATTCAGCCACCACCACAATCACATCAGCCTCCATTTTTCTTGAACCCTTCCCTGTCATTTCCCGTCCCTATCCTCAGCTGCAGGAAGTTCCGGATGTGCTTTCAGTTCCTACAGTTCTGCCTTTTTAGAATTTTCACAAAAGATTTCATGTAAATGGGATAATATAGTACTGTGTAGGGTATTCTATTTCTGCCTTCTTTTGCTGACTGTGATGCTTTTGAGACTCATCTGGTGTCACATCAGTGCTCCATTCCTTCTCATTGTTCATCACCAGTTTCTTTTTCACCTATGTATCAGTTGATGGGCATTTGCATTATTTCCAGTTTGGTACTATTATGAAATAATGACACTATAATATTCATATCAATCTTTCAGTGGACATGTGTTTTCATTTCTCTTGGGTGATACCCATGAGTAGAATTTTTAGGTCGTATGGTGAATGTATGCTTGACATTTTAAGAAACTTCATTTCTCAAAATGAGTATGATTTTTTTTGCATACTCACCAGCAGTGTAGAAATTTCCAATTGCCCCACAGCCTCACCAGCACTTGTTATTATCAGTCTTTTTAATCAGAGCTATTCTTGTGTGCAGGTTGTAGTATTCCATTGTGGTCTAAAGTTGCACTTCTCTCATTCCCAGAGATCCTTAACATTTCTTCATACATTTTTAACCATTCACATATTTTTCCTTGTGCAATGTCTATTCAAATATTTTCTTCACTTTTATTATTGGATTTTTTTCTTATTATTGCATTGAAAAAGAGATTTATGTTATCTGGATAAAAATCCTTTGTCAGATATATGCCTTACAAATTCTTTTTTCCCTTTTTGTGGTGCTGGGAATCACAAAGATTTACTCCTGTATTTTATTCTAGAAGATTTTTGATATTTACTTTTAGATTTGCATTATTTTCTCCTGATAAAATACAGGAGAAAATAATGCAAATGTCTATTCTGAGTTGAATTTTTATATGTTATAGGAAAAGGTCAAGGTACCTTTCTTTTCTTTTTTCAGCACCTTTCTTAATACAGATGTTTAGTTGCTCCAGCCTGATTTATTAATGACTGTCTTTTGTTAAAACTTGTATTCATTAAAACACAATTATCCATGTAAATGTGGACCTATTTCTGAACTCTTTGTTGCATTAATCCATACATGTATCCTTATGTAACTACTACTACACTCTTTTAAATTGTTGTAGCTTTGTTAGTAAGTCCTAAAATCAGATTGTACAAATCCTTTAAGTTTGTTCTTATTTTAAAAATAGTTTTGGTCATTCCAGATTCTTTGCACATACAGCATTTCAAATCATGCTTTAATGTCTGGGAGGTTAGCATATATAATCCCATACCAATTTTATAGACAAAGAAACCACAGACTCATAGACAAATGTGTCTGACTTCATATCACAAGGTTGGGTTCCTGTCTCCTTGTGGTCACAACTCATTTTCCTACTGAAATGTCAGCTCTAAGAAAGCAAGGACTATGTATGTTTTCTTTACCTCTAAATCCCAAGTAAAATTGTACTTATGGTAAGTTTTTAGCAAATACCTATTGGACAAAAGAAGGAATCAGGCCCAAGAGAAACTCAGTGACTTATCTTTGGTACTAAACTCAAGAGCAGCACTGTATCCAGAACTTCAGTTTCCAAAATAAAATCTAATTGGAGGAGACAGAGGAGAAAGGAAAGGAGGGGAAAAAAGTAATTGCAGTAGGAAGTAGCTAAGAGCACTACTAGAAAGTTCTTTAGCTTTTGTTTTGACACATCTCAGCCTATAGCCTGCAGCTTCCAGTCACCACACATTCATGTTTACTCTTTGTTTGAAATGTTTTGTGTGTGCAGAGGGATACCCAGATGATTCACAGATCCAAACCACCGCCTAAGCGGGAGACTTCATTTCCTTCCTGAGAAAATAGAGAACCAATGTGCAGGCTAGAAAGGATTCCCAGGTGGCCAGCAGCAGCAGAAACTGGCTGAAGTGTTCTGGCCCAATGATGCTTCCAATTTGGAAAGACCTTCCGGGAGCAATATTTGGCGATATTTTCCCCTACAGACGTTAATTCAGAAAGGAACTCCATCTTTAAAAAAAAAAAAAGTGCCTTGAATTGTAATTCTTCTATCTAGACCTGCAGAACTAAGTGTAAGAAAAAATAATGATGATCTAATGGTAATCTGAGACGGGAAGTAACTGGAGAACAAGACAAGGAGCATACAGGTTAAGGTGGCTCTGACGCCACAACCTTTAATTCATGTGGCATGCAATCTTCTTAAACAGTGATTATAGATATTAAATGTGCATTCAAAGGAGCAGAATTGTCACGAATTGCTATGCCATATCCCAATGACCAGATTCTCCCTTCAAGTAAACGTACTTCCCTTCCATTGAAATTAATAGGTGCTACTTGGAGGTAACTGAGAGGAGCATGTGGCCCTGTGAGCTCACAGGGCACTAAGAAGACTTTGATTCACAAACAATTATTAAGGATTTCTATCAGAAGCAGTCATCCATAGGACAGAAATTAAATCTTTGTATCAACAGAGTCAAGAATCATTTGTTTAGCGCAGTCTTTGTTTAAGGCAAGATACTAGGTGGTGCTGAGGGCAATCCGAGATTTCCACATCTCCAGCACCTCACGTGTGGCTCGTTTCCTCAGTTCTCAATTTAAATGTTATTTTTTCTGGGTGACATTAAGTCTGCCTAGTAAAATATATCATGTTTATGTTTACTTGCTTTCTTCCTATTGCTAATCCCAGGAAGAGAAGGACAATCTGCCAAACTGTGGATGTCATGCATGTGTGTGTGTGTGTGTGTGTGTGTATGTGTGTATGTTTATTAAGTATTAAACCCACAGGTGCTTAATCACTGAGCTTCATCACCAGCCCTTTTTATTTTTGTTTTGAGACAGGGTCTATGTTCTCAAGCTGGCCTCAAACTTGTGATCTTCCTGATTCAGCCTCTTAAGTAGCTGGGATTACAGGTCTGTGCCACCATGCCCAGCTTTATAGGTTAGGTTCTGGTGCCAGCAGCCTGTCTTCAAATCTTGGTTCTATTTTTCACTCTCTGCATGATATTGAGCAAATCACTTATCTTCTCTAAGCTTTGGTATCTCTATCTGTAAGACCGAGATTATTATTATTATTATTATATTTAATATTTATTTTTTAGTTTTCGGCAGACACAACATCTTTGTTTGTATGTGGTGCTGAGGATCAAACCCGGGCCGCCCGCATGCCAGGCGAGCGCGCTACCGCTTGAGCCACATCCCCAGCCCCCGAGATTATTATTTTGTGGAATTTACCTCATAGCACTGTTCTGAGATGATTAAATGAAATAAAGTCACCAAATGGCCTGGTATATATTAAGCTCTTAATAAGAAGGAAACAAAATATCAGCAGCTAAATAGGGTTCATCTATTTAATAAATAAAGAGAAGCAACAGTTGTCATTCTCTGGCTATTAAAATAGCCAACATTGCTGGTGGGACTGCAAATTGCTGCAACAAATCTGGAAAGCAGTATGGAGATTCCTTAGAAAACTTGGAATGGAACCACCATTTGACCCAGCTAGCCCACTCCTCATCCTAAACTCAAAGGACTTAAAATCAGTATACTATAGTAATGCAGTCACAGCAATGTTCATAGCAGCTCAATTCACAATAGCTAAACTGTGGAACCAACCTAAATGCCTTCCAATAGATGAATGGATAAAGAAACTGAGGTATATATACACAATGGAATATTACTCAGCATTAAAAGAGAATATAATTATGGCATGTGCAGGTAAATGGATGGAGTTGGAGAATATCATGCTAAGTGAAGTAAGCCAATACCTAAAAACCAAAGGCTGAATGTTCTTTCTGGAAAGTGGATGCTGATCCATAATGGGAGGGAGGGGCTTGGGAAAAATGGAGGAAATTTGACTGGGAAAAGGGTAGGGGAGGAGACCTAGGTACAGGAAAGATGGTGGAATGAGATGGACATTATTACCCTTGGTACATGTATGACTGCACATATGGTGTGACACTACATCAGGTAAAGCCAGAAATGAAAATTTGTGCTACAATTGTGTACAATGAACCAAAATTCATTCTGATATCATATATACCTAATTAGAATAAATAAATGAATTAATTACCCCCCCCAAAAAAAAAAAAAATAAAATTGCAAAAAATCTTAAAGGAATGGATGGAGTGTTGAGGAACTTTGAGAAACAGAGCAGGAACTTTGGTGATCTCTCCATAACTTGGCTTGAAGAACCTGGAAGGAGAGAAATTCTGTAGACCCAACCCTTATCAAATTGACAGAACCTTAAAAGGAGGGAGTCACGAAAATAAAGAATCTGACTTCACTCACCTTTTATTCTGACAATCTTCCTTCAAGAAGGGGATTTATATACCCCATAGAGGTCAGTCTGTTGGGGCAAAAAGATAGATGCAGAAGATTGGAGAGTAGACTTGGAGTTGCAAAAAAGATATTTAACACAACAATTTTTTCATACATTTGAGAAACACTAAGATTATATGTGCATTTATACTTGATTGGCTATGTACTAAAATGAATTAAAAGTATCCATTATTGCATGTCTTTTGAAAGTTTAATAAATAACTATTAACTCATTGATTGAGAGTGTAATCCATTTAATAAAAATACAGATACAGACCTTGTCTAACTAAAAAAAATAACTATTATTGGGGGCTTGCTCTGGGTCAGGCACTGTGCTAGATGCTTTAGATACAATCAGTGAATTAAAGAGATATAGATATCAAGCCATCAATAACAACTTGGCCCTTTAGCCTCTTCTTCCCAGGCATGTCCATATTTATTAGGGATACAGAATCATTAGATCAGTCTATGCACTTGTGGCAGTTGAGTGACTGGAGCAGTCAGTCTTGAAAAGAAATGAATGGCATGACCAATACAGCATAGTGAAAGGACTATGTCAAGGATTGCTTGTGGTTAAGGAAACAGGCAAGGGATCAAAGAGCACCAGGGGCTAGCCACAGGGGTGAGCGTTACCTCCAGGAGGCTTCAATGGGCAAGGGAGGCAAGTGTTTCCAGAGGACAATGGGAACTTCAGTCAAGAGCCTCTATGGTGGAAAGTGGAACAACCCAGCCCCTCCAAGACCATGGCAAGGCAGGAGCAATCAGAGAAACAGCTATTCTCCTGCCTGTTGATCTGATCTCCTGTTGCTACCTCTCAAGGGCTATAACCTGCTAGAAGCTATCAAGTGATGAAGCCCAGATGATGTGGTCCATGGTTATTCTCTCCTGGAGCAGAGAACAAGACAGAGAAAGGCTGAAAATGGATCTATCTAGAAGAGCAAACAGAATAAGCTGCACAGAACCACTGACCCCTCATGTCTACTCAAACGTCAGTTAGTTCCTGTGGAGTACATTAGGAACATTAGAGGGAAAAGAAAAATCTAGACAGTTAAACTAAACTAGACTGGCGGAGTGATTGCTATGTTTAAAAAACAAAAAGGCAGGCCAGGGACAGTGGTTATGCCTGTAATCCCAGCTACTCAGGAGGATCTCGAGTTCAAGACCAGCCTGGGAAACTTAGGGAGACCTGTCTCAAAACAAAAATTAAAAGGACTGAGGGATGAAGCTCAGTGGTGGAGTGCTTACCTAACGTGCACAAGGTCCTGGCTGGATTCAATCCCCAAGTTCCATCCCCTCAAAAAAAAAAAAAAAAAAAAAGAGAGAGAGAAGAAATAAAAACAAAGGCAAACTTTTCTATTTTGCTACAATAAATGCAGATGCAAAAAAGATACAAAATAGCAGCAAACTGTCTGTTATTCCTCCTCAGCCTTCAGGGAAAGATGTAAGTTCATGCAGTCACCTCTATGCTTACAAATGACCCAATTATAGTATTTAGTTGAATTGAAGAATCCTAGTTTTGCTAATGGATCTAAATCATCACAGCCAATTACCCCTCGCCTTTCCATGTGCCTATCTGACATCAACTGATTAAGATTCGAGCATCTTCTGTTTGTTCACAGAAGTACTTTTTTATTTCTGGAAAATACATTTTAATTTTATTTTATTATATATGTTATATATTTTAATAGAGGTGGACACAGTATCTTTATTTTATTTTTATGTGGTGCTGAGGATTGAACCCAGTGCCTCATGCATGCTATGCAAGTGCTCTACCTCTGATCCACAACCCCAGCCCTCTCCAGAACTTTTTTGACATCCTAAACAGAAGCTGTATACCCATAAGAAAATAGCTCCCCATTTCTCCCTCCCCCAGCTCCTGGAAACCACTATTTTACTTTCTTTCTCTATGAATTTGATTACTTTCGGTGCCTTAAGTAAATGGAATCATACAGTATCTGTCTTTTTGTAAATGACTTATTCAATTAGCATAATGCTTATTCTCAAGATTCATTCATGTTATGGCATATGTCAGAGTTTCCCTTCTTTTTCAAGGGAAATAATATTTCACTGTATGTACATACCACGTTTTGTTTATCTGCTCATGAATCAATGGACATTTGAATTGCTTCTACCCCTTGGTAGTTATGAGTAATGCTGTTTTAAATATGGCTGTACCAATATCTGTTGAAATCCCTACTTTCAATTCTTTTGTGGCTATAACCAGAAGTGAGATTGCTCAATTATTATCTCTCTTTTTTTCTCTCTCACTCTATATATTACCTGGACTTAAATCAAGGGCCTTACACATACTAGACAAGTAGTCTTATCACTGAGCTATATTCCCAGGCCCCTGGTTTTTTTACTTTATTTTGAGACAGGGTCTCACTAAGTTGCCTAGGCTGGCCTTGAACTTGAAGTTCTCCTGCCCCAGCCTTCCAAATAGCTGGGATCACAGGTCTCTTTTGTTTTATGAGAAACCACCACACTATTCTTTATAGTGGCTGTGTTATTTTATGTTCTTACCAACAGTAGACAAAAGTTTCAATTTCTCCACATCCTCACCATTACTTACTTATTTTTTTTTTTTTTAAATTTAGTTGGAGGTGGACACAATACCTTTATTTTATTTGTTTATTTTTATGTGGTGCTGGGATTGAACCCAGTGCCTCAAGCATACTAGGCAAGTGTTCTACCACTGAGCGACACCTCTAGCTAACTATTACTTACTTTTAATTTTTTAAAAAATAATCATTCTAATGAGTGTGGATCAGCATTTCATTGTGGGTTCACTTTGCATTTCTCTAATGTTGAGTGGTGCTAAACATCTTTTATGTGCTTATTGGCTGTTTGTATATCTTCTTTGGAGAAATGTCTATTCAAGTCCTTTGCCTATTTTAAAATCAGGTTTAGTTGTTCTACCCTTGAGTTGTAGGAATTCTTTATATATTCCGGATATTGAACATATATATGATCTGAAAACATTTTCTCCACTCAATGAATGATCTTTTCACTGTGTTTCCAGGGTGATGCACAAAAGTTTTTAATTTTAATGGAGTCCAAATTACTTGAGATCCTCCTACCTCAGCTTCCCGAGTTGCTGGGATTAAAGGTATGCAACTATCATGCTTGGTTTCATGTAGAATTTACAAGCAAATAGAATCAGTTTCACTGATCATCTGCTTGTTTTATAAAAATATAATAATGTGATGGAGCACTGATCATTGGAGCACATAACTAAAGACCCAAGTGAATTTTGGATCCTCCAGTTTCCCATTGTGTGCCTTGGGCAAGTTTCTTGATATTTGAGCCTCAGCTATCTGATCTCTAAAACGTATGGGAATTGAGGCTGGATTTGTAGCTCAGTGGTAGATGCATAAGGCCCTGTGTTCGATCCTCAGCACCAAATTAAATAAATAAAAGAAAAAAAAGATTTAAAAAAAATATATGGGAATTGGACAGTTAACACAGGCTATACTTAAGTATTGGATAGGGTAGAGTATATATTTATAGAGAAATAGAAATAATTCTCAAATGTTGTTTCAATTATTAGTAGCAACAATTGTTTACTCTGTACCTCACAGTGGGTTACAACATCAATCATGATAGGAGGAACTCAAGTCTTGAGCCATAGCTCTCCAGATTTTTTGACTGGGAATAGCTTAGACAGGACAGAAGATCTGTGGTCCACATACTTCACCCAATTTTACTTTCTAACTTAAAAAAAATTGATACTAACTACAAAAGTAAACTTTTGAAAATATTAGTTAAATCAAGAGTAGTAGCAATTTAAAAGTATGATCAACTCAAGACAAAAATTTGTGATACCTGGCTAACAGTTACTTCCCAAATATAGTGGTAAATTCAATCATTTGCCTGGGTGTGCACACACAGGGGGACTGGTAGTACTGACCAGCACTGCATGCAAGCAAGCCCTCTTGGTAGAATACTCAACAATCTCAACAAAAATATATATACTGATAGTAAACTCACTTATTTAGTCCATAGTAGATAACAGTAAAAATTAAGGACTCTAGAATAGGAGAAACTGCATTTTAAAATTCATTGTTTCAATGCTCATTAATTGGATCTTTCAGATCTTAAGTAGATGAACTTTACTTTGAAAAAGATTACTACTGTGGTTCACAATTGGAATGTCCCCCAAAGGCCTTATGTTAAAGGCTTAGTCCTCAGTGCAGTGTTATTTGAAGATGATGGAAAAATTTAAGAGGTGACCCTGGTGGAAGACTTTAGGTTACTGGGGTCATGCCTTCAAAGAGGGTTGTGGGATCACAGTCTGTTAACTCTCTCTCACTTTCGTGTCCACCAAGAAAACTTGCTCCACCAGGCACTCCCATCGGGGTGTACTATCTCACCACAAACTGAAAAGCAATGGGGCCAACCTACCAAGGACTGAAACCACCAGAACTGTGAGCCAAAATAAACCTTTCCTCTTTTAAGTTGATTATCTCAGGCATTTTGTTACAGCAACTGACACACTTCCCACAGAATTATTACTTAATTAAGTATTCATTGAGCTCCCAGTATGTGCCCGATACAGCTAACCACTTAAGAGAGGGAAAATAAAAATATGCACAAGCCCTTGAGAAGCTTGCAATCTAGTAGGTGCACAATAAATATTGTGAGAGATCAAATATTGGAGACCAAAGCAAAGTATATGACTAAGCATCATTAGAAATAATGAAAATACTTTATTGTATTATTGCAGCATTAATGATAAATTCAGGGCTGGTGTTGGGGTTCAGTGGTAGAACACTTGCCTAGCATGTGTGAGTGCCTGGTTTTAATCCTCAGCACTACATATAAATAAATAAAATGAAGGTATTGTATCCACCCACAACTAAAAGAAAAATATTTTTAAAAAATTAATAAATGAATCTTCCCAACACTGTGGTCTCGAGAGATTTGTTTTATTGTATCTAAACCCCAATGACCTTTATCAGTGAGGTGCCTATTACCACATACAAGACAAAATGTGGTAATGGTGCTTTGAGTCTTTGACAATAAAACTGAAACAAAGTCTCAGTTTCCAGTTTATTTGGCTACAAATGTGCATAAGTACAAACCACAATTCAATAATATGCTCAAGCCTCAGGAATATGTACATGGGTTAACTCGTCAAAGAGGCTGTAAAACACTGCACTATGAGACTCAATTCAGCCTTTTGAATCTTCTGCACCTGCTACAAAAATAGATGCCATAAAAGAAAATCAGATATGTGAATAATTTACATTATAAAAACTCTTGTGTGACAGCAGTTGGGTGGTATTTATTTTTATATGGTGAAATGTGCAGTTTTAACAATGTGCAGTTTCTGGAACAACAAATTGAGGATTCTGAACCAGAGACAGCTATAGGGCTGTTGTGGATTTCCTGGTCACCTATTAGTGCTCCTCAAATGTACAGGGAGCTACAGTTGGTTTCCTTATAATTTTTGTTGTTGTTGTTGTTGTTGCTTTTATTTTTCCAATTAAGGCTGTAAATAGATTGGAAAGTGCTTGATAACACAGAAACTGAGGGGTAATACAAAACTATTTTTATAGTAACATAGATGTTCTCTCTCTCTCTCTCTCTCTCCCTCCCTCATCAAAAACTTCTGGCCCTGTGCACTTAACCTTCATTCTCTGGATTCATCTGTTTTTAGAAAGCCTCAAGGGCTGGGAGAACCAGGGAGTGAGGGTGAAAACAGGTGGATTTTTTTTTTCTATCTATGGTATTGGTCAGCTTTTTTGCTGCTGTGACTAAAAGACCTGACAAGAAAAAATTTACAGGATGAAAAGTTTATTGGGGGGCTCACTGTTTCAGAGGTCTCAGTTCATAAACAGCCGACTCCATTCCTTAGGGCTCGAGGTGAGACAGAACATCATGGTGGAAGAGTGTGGCAGAGGGAAGCAGCTCACATGATGATCAGAAAGCAGAGAGAAAGACTCCACTTGCCACATAATATACATAAGGCACACCCCCAGTGACCCACCTCCTCCAGCCACACCCTACCCACCTTCAGTTGCCACCCAGTTTATTCTATCAGTGGGTTAATTCACTGATTGGGTTAAGGCTCTCATAACTTGGTCATTTCTCTTCTAGTAGAACCTTATTGCATTGTCTCACCAATAAGATTTTTGGGGACACCTCACATCCAGTCACAAAACTTATGATGTATCAACATGTTGGGAGCCTTACGGACTCAGGGAGAGCTCACTTCTAAAGATTATAACTTGCTTAGAAGCATGCCTTTCATTCCAACCAACCAATCTCAAGCCCCAGCCATCTCCTTTCTCCAACGCTCACATAAGCCCATACTGCTTCTGCCCTAAATCACCCCAAGGCCAAGTATCAGGCGGCCCGACACTCTCCCTGTGGCCCCAAGCCCTCTGGATTTCTTCCAACTAGCCTGTTCTGAATGGTTCACTCTGCCCTGCTCGCCTTTCCTAAGAGACCACAGCTCTAGGTTAAGTTTCTCTTTGTTCTTTTCTGCCTCCTGCCCATACCTGGTGCTCCTCACTTGACCCAGCATGATGTGGCATTCCTTTCTTCTGCTCTGCAAAACATAAGCAATGAATTCTCTTTATGGCATTCATTTCACTGTCATTTCTATAATTTACATTCTACAGATATAAATGAGACAATGGGATTTTGCAGTCTTTTTTTTTTTTTTTTTTTTTTAGGAACAGGTCAGTCTAGCTTCAAAGCTGGTTTGGAGACAACCTGTTTCCACCAAAGCGTCACAAGTAGCTGTAACACTTAACCCAGGATGGAAGCCGGGCATTCTATCGTCGTGTCTCCTATTTTACATGACATAATGATGCATGGGGAAGCACACGGCTGTGTTGACTTTCCATAGTGACACTGAATTCCAGAAGATTTGTGTGACCCACAGAAGAAAGTAAAAATGCAAATCTGTACAGGAAATGAAAAAGTAGAGTCCTGCTCTTCCAATTCCAATTCCAGAGTAACAACATGGAAGCAATAAGAGAAGTGGACATCTATTTACAGAGGGCCTGGCACTGTGCTGTGCCCCAGTGCTTTATAGGTGTCATCTCATTGTGCTGTCACAGCAAAGCTATGAGGTAAGTGTCATTAATGTCCCATTTTAAAGAAGAGAATTTAGAGATGAAAGACATTGATCCATGGCCACAGAGTTGATAACTCGTGTCCCAGGATTTGACAGGCCATAGCCCATGCTCTAAACCCCTACTCCACACCATCTGTCAAAGTAGAACAGAGCTACTTCTCCCCCATGATGAAGAATTCAAGAAGTTATTCTCTTTGCAAATGTAGCATGAGTCTGGGAAAACCTCAGTCCCTAGTCCGCATCTCCCATTGGTTTGTAGATGGTGCCGTGTTCCTTCCAAACCAAACATTTTTCACAAGTATTTGGAATCAGGGCCAGCTCCAGGCAATATTATGAAATAGATGACCCTCTTGATTTCTGGGGATGGCTTTTCCTAAAGTTCAGTACCCTCACTACCTCTGCAAATGACCCAGGTCACTATTTCCAACTTTAACCTTCGTGGGCTGTGCCCTAGGTCCAAAACTATTTTGCTGTATACCGAAACCCATCAGAATTCTCATTCTCTCATTTTAAAAATCCATCAAGGGCTCAATTCAAATGGACCTGGCTTCTAGTTCCAGCTGAACAACTTACAGCTGTATGACCTTGAGCCCTAATTTCCTTACCTATAAGATGGTCATAGTAATACTGCCATCCTCAGTTTTTTTATAAAGATAAAAATGACAAATCAAGTGTGCTATTATATGATCAATTTTAACACAGAATGGCGCTCTATAATGATAATTCAATCATGGGGGAATATTTCCCCAATTTCCACATATGCAATTTGGGTATAAAGTAATAACACTGACTTCCAAAGGCACAAAAGAGTTAACTTCTATACATTATAGACACACTTCAAAATATGGCTTGATAAAACAGCCATAAAAGTCAGCACTGGCTTATCATATCTGCTAAGGATTATAAAGACATGGAGCTGGGCATGGTGACACACATCTGTAATCCAAGTGACTTGTGAAGCTGAGGCAAGAGAATTGAAAGTTCAAGGCCAGCCTCAGCAACTTAGTGAGGTCCTAAGCAACTTAGCAAGACCCTGAATTGGTATTTAAGTATCCTTTTTAATCTCTGATTTAAAAAAAAAAGAAAGATATATGGGAAGTTCTGTTAAAAAGATACATGTGAGTATCTATCTATCTATCTAGATATAACAGATCTGAAAAAGAATGCCATCTACAGTTTTGGCAAATGTTTGGAACTTGAAAGTCATAAAGTTCTAGAAAGAGAATTTAAAAATAAATTCAGGAGAAATGAAAAAAAGGGGAAAGCTATAAGCCAAAGTCCCTTAGGACAAAAGTCCTCATGTCCACTTTTTGGCCAAGTGACCTCAGGTACGTGATTCAGCTTCTGCGGGTGTCTGTTTTCTCCTCTGTAAAAGGAGATTTTGGGACCAGGTGATCTGGAGGTGTCTTCCAGTCGTATGGTTGTATGACTCAATGGTTCTGCCATCATTCCTGCCCTGGTTCTCTGCGGATATTGTTGCCACAATCATTAGTGTGGCCCCCAAGTAATAGCACGTAGCAAAGTCCAGTCACGCACAGGAATTCTAGGCACTGTGACTGTGAATTCTAATCCCTCGTTGGTTATGCCATCCTTGGACGACCTTGAGCAGGGCACCTAGCTTCAGCTAACTGCCTCAGATGCCTCACCAGACAAAACCCCTTGGGATTTACCAGATAATTTCCAATTCCTTACATGCCACGAGCTGCCCTTCAAATGCCCTTTCAATGCTTTCCTTGGGACCTCCTGTGACAGATCATAAACTTAGGCTTTTTTTTTCCTGAACAATTCTTTGTTGTAGTGGGTTTCTACTTCAAACATAGAGCTCTCTTTCCTCCAATTCAAATCGTAACTGTCTTTCAAGGAAGGCCAACTTGAAGTGAAGACTTAAATGGCTAAAAAATTTATCAGATGTGTGTCAAACTCCGAGACTCAGAAGGAGCACTGATACTCACTGTGTAACAGAGCTTAGTTCCATGAGGCTTACCCCCAAAGTGGAAAACAAATATTTTAGCACATATGGTTGAGTACCCTGAGTGTCCTTTACACGGGACATGTAGCCGATATTTAAAGGCATATCATGGCCTCCTCCCTCCCTACCCCAAAGAATTGACTATTCTCAACCATCAATCTTCCAAAGTTCTCAGCCATTACTTAGAAATCCTGCTAGATTCTTCTGGAACCCTACTCTCCTCGTCTAAATGTGTTCTCTGTATCCTTCTTAAATTAGGAGGCACATCTAGACAGTAGATGTGGCCTGACCTGGGCAGACTATTAAGGGAATGTGGAGAGATCTTTCCCTGGTAGTGCAGAGATAGGATTAGAAATTAGAAAGGGGCTCATTTGATTTCGTTGTAGGAAGAACAGACCAATAATTAACATTGTTCAACAATTGTAAAGACAGCTTCAGAAAACATCTGAATGTATTCAGGCCTAGGCTGACAAACCCTATGTCTGCCACCAATATTGGAGAAGGGAGCCCTCCATTGAAAGGAAGTCTTGTGAAGGTGACACACAAGATATGCTGTGATCCTCAGTCATATCCTCCGCAAACAAACTTGTGTTCAGTTGTTACTATGGCCTCTTCTGCTGAATACCTTGGAGTGCTATTTAATTTCTAATGCATGTATACCCTGTTTTCTCAAATTGATGGATAGTGTCTGGCTCTTCTTTGTGTTTTCATGGCATCTATCCTGAAACCATGCTCATTATAGGTATTTAATAATTTTAATTGGCAAATTAAAAAAGGAATAACCTTGCCAGCTCAGCAGTGCATGCCTGATATCCCAGACACTCAGGAGGCTGAGGCAGGAGGATGGCAAGTTTGAGGCCAGTCTCAGCAATTTAGTAGGCCCCTCGGCTGCTTAAGTGACCCTCTCTCAAAAACTTAAAAGGTAAAAAGGGCTGAGGCTATAGCTCAATGGTAAAGTGTCCCTGGTTTCAATCCCTAGTACCAAAAAAAAAAAAGACCTAGATTGATGGATTAGCACATACAGCTGACAACACTGGCCAGGATGGGTAGGAGATACCTTCCAGTACACTCAGCCTACTTATTACCACTCCTCCTTCTCTGGGCACTGGGCATGGTGGCTGTGTTTGTAACATGTACCCTTCTTCCTGGCCAACACTGATTAAACCAAAAATAAAATCCAATCCAAACTTAGCCAATAAGATGGACACTAAAACATGATGACCATCTCTTAGGTGGCTGTACTTGTAACATATGAGGTCCTAAGTATGGAGCAGAATAGAGGAAAGTGAGCTCCCTGGACTTCATCTCCTTAATCCCCATCCCTTCCCGAGGCTCATACATGAATATACCCTTGGTCTCTGTGAGCAAGCACAGTGTCTATAAGCCCCTTCCTTCCTTCTTTTAGATTGTATTGAAATTGTCTTTAGTTGGTTTCAGGTTCACTTCAACTAGAATTTTGAATCCAAATCAGTTTGTCTCTGAGTTTGCTATTGACACAACTGGTGAAAACATCTCATGCCCTGGCACCTCCAAGAAAATCTAGGTTTCTGGGGATCTCAGGTGGATATACAGTGCCTAGACCTCTGCATAGGGCCGGGTATTTTGGAGGGTTTGAGGCTGGAACTACTGCAGGCTGATTTTCTTATACTCCAACTCCTAATCTGTGGGGGTATCAAAGCTTCAGTGAACACCCAGCCCCCAGACCCCAAATCTTGTAACAGAGACCCCTACCTTGGAAGTTATGGAACTAACCTCTAGTGCAGTGAGGTAAGATCAGCCCAATAACAGATGGGAATTTCTGGGAGTATCTACAACTCCCTTATGCCACAGAGTTTCTCTACAGCACGAATTGGGTCTCCATAAGGCCATGTCCCTGGCAGCTACAAAGCACCTTTCTAAACCTCGT
The DNA here is from genome assembly GCF_047511675.1 of Marmota flaviventris. Classification (NCBI taxonomy): domain Eukaryota; kingdom Metazoa; phylum Chordata; class Mammalia; order Rodentia; family Sciuridae; genus Marmota; species Marmota flaviventris. The sequence goes on along the minus strand of NC_092500.1, from coordinate 27,082,139 downwards.
TTATCACTGGTCGTCACATGGACTTTTGAACTTCAATTTTGTTGCAAAATTGTTTCCCAATACCTGTGTTTTCCACTTTTTAATCCCACGCCTTTTAAACAGAGCTTGGGCATGTTACCTTGGCACAGTCACTAACGAGCAGTGCCTGAACAGATCCAGGTGACACTTGTCCAAAAGGACCCATTTCAATCTTGGATAGAAGAGCAACGCTGGCTGTAAGGAGAGGGGCAGGTAGAGATGGGTAAAAGAGGAGGAGACAGGGAAGGAAGTCATGGAAAGTTTTTCTTTCTTGCAATCTAGATTTTTTTTCCGGCGTTGGGGTGGGTAGTGCTAGGGCTGGACCCAGGGCTGCTCACATGTTAGGCAATGCTCCACTGAGCTACACCCCCTGCCTTAGACATCTCTCCTGTTGACGAAAGTTGGCAAATCATTAACACACAAGAGATAACAAAGAGCTGCCTCCAACCCCACCCACTCTCTACTCCTTAGATTTCTGACTATGGCACCTGGGATGTTAAGAGGCTCCCTCCCACAGTCTTTTATACCCCCTCACTGTTTTTTGACCCCTATCTTTCTCCCCAGCCCTAACTACCACCTGTGCTGTCTGCTCAGGTTGCCCCAGGGTGGGAATCACGTTTCAGAGATTCTCACATGGTAGAACAGAATCTGAGTCATTGTGTGGTTTCAGATATAAAACCCTAAATTCTCTTTACTAATAAATAAATAAGTAAAACTAGGGAAGCCAAGTCCACTTTTCTCCAAATCTGAACAGAAGTGTTATTTGGCCAGAGTGATTCTTGGAGCATGCAACCAGTTGAGAGCCCTTGGGCTGGTGGCCATGAGGAAGAACTTGAATAACCAACACTTGGTAAGAACAGGGAGGGTCATCCGAAGAGACCCCTGCGAATTTCTCTTGGCAAATAGCAAAACAAAAATCACTTCCATGTACTCATTCATTAGATTTCTTTAAGAGGGATTAAATGTTTCTATATAATCTTTGTTAAAAGTTTATTATTTCAATTAGGCAATACATGTAACCGGTTTTCAAAACATGTGTGACCTTTGACTTCACCAATCTGTTTTCAGAAATTTATCCAATAAATAATCAGAAGGATGTGCAAGGGTTGGGGCATAGCTTAGTGGTAGAGCACTTGACTAGCTTGCACAAGGCTCTAGATTAGAGACCCAGAACTTCAAAAAGAAAAGTAAAACAAAATAAAACAACAAAAAAAAGATGTACATGGGGCTAGGGTTGTGGTTCAGTGGCAGAGCGCTTGCCTAGCACGTGTGAGGCACTGGGTTAGATCCTCAATACCATATATAAATACATTTTTAAAAAGGTATATCAACAACTAAAAAAAATTTGAAAAAAAGATGTACAAAGATATATGTATTTGAAACTTTGTTATAGCTTTCTAATTATTATTATTATTATTATTATTATTATTATTATTATTATTTGATACCAGGGATTTAATTCAGGGGTAGGTGACCACTGAGCCACATCCCCAGCCCTATTTTGTATTTTATTTAGAGACAGGGTCTTACTGAGCTGCTTAGCACCTCACTTGTGCTGACGCCGGCTTTGAACTCATGATCCTCCTGCCTCAGCCTCCCAAGCCGCTGAGATTAGAGGAGTTCATCACTGAGCCTGGGTCTACATTTTTTTTTAATGACACGAATTATCAAATACATAACTATAAAGAGAATAATATGATGAAATTTCATGTACCTACCATCTAAATTTATTAGCAAGATTTTACTCAGTTCTTGCTTCATTTATTCTCCCACTATTGTTTTTGCTAGAATATTTTAAGCAAATGTCATCCTGGCAGTCAACTCTTAAATAATTCAGTTTAAATCTCTAAAAAAATAAGGATTTTTTTTCTTGTAATAGGGATTAAACCTGGGGCACTGAGCAACATCCCCCATCCCCAGTCTTTTTTTTTTTGGAGATGGGGTCTGGCTAAGTTGTCAAGACCATAAACTTGCAATCCTCCTGCCTCAGCCTCATAAATAAGTGCAATTGTAGCAGTGTGACACTGGGCCTGGAGTTTTTTGTTTTGTTTTTTAACTTTTTAGTCAGATTTATATAGTGAGATTCAGGAAGAACTTTTTAAATTAATATTACCCTAATGTCATTCTTTTACCCATCCAACTTAGCAATAACTTTTTAATGTCAGTAAGTCCCATTCTTGTGTAATTTCAAAATGTTAAAAATGTCTTTCTACAGTTTGCTCATATCTGGATCCCAAAGCTTTATAGACTGGTTTTTGTTGATGTCTCTCTTAATTCTCTATAGTCTATAATAATTTCTCCACTTTTTATTATATCACTTTCCCCTTTATTTCTCTTCAACGTTTTCAATTGTGTTATTTCTAATATATAAGAATGCATAACATTTGCATGCTAAGAGCCAAGTATATGATGCATGGCATTTTTGGTTGAAAGGTGACGCCAGCTAGCCATTGAGATGATATGATTATGTTAAGATTTGCATTCATATGGATATTGGACTCCTGCTGTTCACCTAGGCCGGCTATGGGACTCCTGGAGAGTTCCCATTGGTTGGGGAAGTACAGTAGGAGGGAGTTCCGGGGGAGGAGCTCTCTCTGCGGGTCCGGGAGGAGGCCGCGTGGGTGGAAAAAATCTTCCCGGGCGGTACCGGACATTGGCGGCAGTTTCAAAAAATAAACTTTGTTCCTGCTTGAGTGGCTCGTGATTTTGTGCCCAGCCAGACTGCGGCATTTGCATGCTATTCTTTCACTTTTGTTTCCATCTTTGGTTAAGCCTTAGACCTATGATTAATATTGCCAGTGCTCATCATCAGTACTTTGGCCTATATGTCTAGTCATCAGTCATCTCTAGATGGAATACACTTTTAGTAAATTTCTCAAGATGGAATCAAGAGTACATATACATATTTTCTTTTTTTCCTTTTCTTTTCCAGTATGGGAGATTGAACCCAGTGGTGTTTTTAACCACTGAACTACACCCTCAATCCCTTTATTTATTTTTAATTCTATTTATTGATCAATTGACTGATTGGTATGTTCTCAGTAAGTTGCTGAGGGTCTCACTAAGTTGCTAAGGCTGGTCTCAAACTTGCGACCCCCCGTGCCTCAGCCTTCCAAGTTGCTGTTATTACAGGTGTACACTACCATGCTTACCTTCTTCCATGTTTAAAACTATCGCCTTTGGCCTTAATATTTAATGGACAGGTGAGCTAGATAACATCGCCCTGTTTCTAAAAGTAGGATTGGAAACAACCCAAGTAACCAACAATCAGAAATAGGTTAATTGATTTAATTCTGGTTGGTTAAATAATGGCACTCTCGTCCTCATACATGCTACAACCGCTGTTGGAGAATACAAAATGATGTATAAACCTGCAACGGTCAAATCTGTGTTTAACACAATATGGGTGCTGTCAGTGTATACGCTCATAGGGTTACAAAAATCAGGTTGGATATACACAAAACAGTTAACAGATTTTCTCTGGTTAATAGAACTATTGCAGATCTTTAGTTTCTTTGTGCTTTCTATTAATTTTCAAATTGTGACAACTGTGGGATTTTTTAAAGCAAGATCTAAGGTTTTCAAAGTCAATTTTTTAAGTGTTAATGTTAATCGATATCTCAAGACCAACTGCACCAAGGAGAGAGCAGCATGATCTAATTAGCAAGCTCAGTACAGCCTACACTGGTCTCGGTGCCCTGCCTGTGCTAGGCATATAATCAATGTCTGCTAGTGATGAAGACAACTAAAATGAGTTGGCTCCAAGCAAACCCATTTTGGTCAAAACTGAACTTTTCTGAGTCCAGCTCCTGCCTCTGGGGTTGCATGAGAAGGAGATGAGGAGGTGTGCACCGTAAACTCACCCAGGCAGAGAAGATAGATGATGAGCACTGTGTTCTCCAAATGGATGAAGAGGTGCTCAGCTCTACTTATTCTGAAGAATATAAAAACAATGTGGGCAGATGGCCAGCAGAGAGACCCCAAGGGAAGGTGGGGAGAGTTACAGAAAAACATAGAGGGAAGAAGAAAAAGGTAAGAGGGACAGATAGAGGTGGGGGTGGAGAGAACAAACTAGAAAGAATTTAGAGCCTATCATTAGGAAGTACAATGCTTAGGGCTTCAGCTTGCATGTAAGTAAAAATCGAGGAGAGCTCTGCCTCAACGTCTTACCTGTGCCGTTGCCATAAGAAAAAGAAGTCAATGGAGTATACACTTTATACCTGCCTGGATATCAAACTCATCACTGACCTACTTATGGTTTTCCCGCCATGGGTGCTAACCATGAACCACATGCCAGAGCAACTGAATCCAAAATTGACTAGGGATGTCAGGCCTAGAATTTATTTACTTTTTAAAATATCTCTTTAAGTCATTATAATGACCATCCAGGTTTAGGAACTGCTGGCCTATACCAGGGCCACTGTCCCATCTGCCACAACAGTCCCAGAGTAATTGTTACTAGCACCTTGTTCACTTACAATGTCTGGGTAGGAATACAAATAATTTGCTTTCCTATTAGGCCTTATTGTTCTGAAGACATTCTCAGTGCTGATGGTGGCCACCCAACTCATGCCGGTGGGGATAGCTTCCAGCAGTCATTTCATTCCACAGCTGTGGACCCCACCCCTTCAACTTAAGGGGAAGTTGTCACCCAATAGTGAGGATCTCCCTGAGCGTGGAGTCTGATGATGGAGAAGACAAAGAGATAGAATGGTCACCTGAGGCATCTCCAAGACAATTGCTTCTGCTATTTCCCCATCTGGCCCAATGCCAACTGATAGAGCCAGAAGTCAAAATGGGTTTGAATTTATCTACTGGTTATTTGAGAATGTTTCCTTGTTTTTTTTTTGGTCCTCAGTTTCTAGAAGAGTCAAAATAAGAAAATCACTTCACAGTATGTTGTAATATTGGACTTCAACTGCTGAGAAACCGATCAATATTCCCCACTGAGTTAATGTGTCATTCAATATTGAGTGTCACCTTGCTATAGTTTAATCCTGACTTTTTACCTGTGTACTAAATCCATGCAAAGATGAAGATATGAACTTGAGAACATTCGAAAGTACTCAGGTTATAAAAATGTAAGAGGAAATACTTTAGTTCACAATACTCAGCCTACTCCAATTCTCCCTTTTTTATTTGCCACTGAATACCTGGGGCACCTACTTTTCTTCATCATACAATCCAGAAAGTTTCATCCTTCCTGTCTTTGTTTATCTTATTCCTATACCTTTTGTTGGTGGAGTTGGGCTGGGATTGTGGCTCAGGGGTAGAGTGCTGGTCTAGCATATGTGAGGCATTGGGTTTAATCCTCAGCACCATATAGAAAGTAAATAAAGGTATTACGTTGGTGGAGTTCATGGAAAGGATTTTCAAATCGTTAACTTATAAATTAATATTTCAGTTATCAAAGTTATAAAGTTTTAAAACCTTGGTTTTAGTACTTTCAGTCCAAACTGTGACTGGACCTACAAAACTCATAAAATAAAGTTTCTGGGGATGGAGTTGTGGCTCTGTGGTAGAACACTTGCCTAGCATGTGTTGAGACACTGGGTTCGATTCTCCACACCGTGTATAAATAAATGAATAAAATTAAGGTCTATTATCATCTAAAAATATTTTTTAGAAAGAAAGAAAACAACTTTCAAATTTTCTCTGACAAGTTTCCAGAAATTCCAGTTGATAGATACGGTTGCTTAAATAATCTCTTACAAATTTAATCAATTACACTTAATTTATGAATGTAACATATTCAGATTATTATATTGAAATGTTTGACAGGACATATTTGTAATCAAAACAAGCAAAAACTTCTCTAGCATTAATTTTAATCAAATAAACCAAAATATCATAAAAGGAATTCTCTCAAATATTCCAGTCTGTTTACAAACTTAAGGTCATAATGACCTTGGAGTTTAACATTCCAAGATTAAAATAAGTTAGATGTTTTATACTGACATCACAAAGACAATCTTTTGGGGTCAGAAAATGCTAGATTGTGTTGAAGAAGCAAACATACTGGCCTTTTAGAGAGCAGTTTAATTTGGGTAGATGGAATTCAACAACGCCTAGCCGAGGTTGCATTCAACTCATCTTTACTGCCTGATTGAGTTCTGCATTCTTTTCATATTCTTTTTGTCCAGCTCCATCCACAAAAGCTCTCATCTGTCTGAAAAACCATCAGTCTTTCTTTGGCCCAAAATTTAACTGAGTCCTAGTTATTCCTTCAAGTGGATGTGCCGTAGCCTGAAGATCCCTGCTGAAATGCGCACATCTAGCTTGGATGGAAAACCCATCTCCTCTTTTGTTCTCATAACACCAAAACACACATATCGGATTTGCTTACTCAAGAAGAGGTGCGATGAGGTCATAGGTTGTTATGAAGTGAATTCAATGTCTTTTAAGACATTTTTTTGTTTTGTTTTGTTTTGGAGGTATTTGTTTAGAATCCTTTGTGGAAAGAACACAAGCCTTTTTGTAAGCAGTTTTTTGAAAGGCTTGTCTCCAAGGCAGTTCCAAACTCAGGACATTGCTAGGAGATATTCTATTGTACGAAGATGGTGAAAGCTGGAAGGGATTTGCAGAGCATTTGGTCCAGTCCCATGTTGTACAAAGAAAACTGAGCTCCTAAGAGTGGGGGCAAAGGAGGGGGAAGTGTCGTTAGTTCTTCTATGTTCCAGTTACTGTGCAAGAGGAACTTCAATGGGGACGCCCAGAGGGGCACTCAGGGATCCTTTTCCACTCCTCCCGCCTGCCTCAAACACATTACAAAGCATGTTCCTCAAGCTCCCCCAGCCCCCAGGGTTGCATTCTTAGTAGACGACTAAGCATCACTGGAAGTAATCAGGCATTTACAACCTCAGATTCCTAACTTGGCTTCACACGTTCCTAAATACCTTGTGGACAGATGCCAGATGGCACTGGACCAGAAGGTGAAAAGGAGATGAGTGAGTACAGAGTCTCTGTCCAGAAATCTAGAGAAAGAACATGAATAGAAGCAGTGGCCGAGGTGCAGGGTCAAGGAGATAGGGAATGGAGAGTTGAGCATGTTTGTGGGGACAGAGGAAGATGGTGAAGATAGAGAACAGAAGGAGTGATGGACAGAGAAAGACTTCCAGAAAGAGGAATCAGGGAAGGGGGGCAGAGTTTGAAGTGTTAACTTTAAGGGAAAGCAAGATGCTTGATCCTCTAAAACATAAGAAAAAGAAAAAAAAAAGTGGGGCTGAGTCTAAATACAATTAAGGATGTAAGTGAGAAGACAAGAGAATCACGAAGGCAGAAGATAAGCCGGGAGGGCCTGTGGGTTGGGTGATCATGGAAGAATCAAGAACCTGGACACCACCATGAGCTACGTCTTGGGGGTCAGGGAACAAAGGAACTGGAAAAATTTTGGAGTTGAAGATTTCAGGATGGAGCCATCATGAGTTAATGGCAGAGCCGGGTTGAAATACCAGCAAGACAAAGTAGAGGCCACGTGAAAATACCGAGGACTGCTACCAAAGATCAGAGCCACCAGAGGGCCAGGAGGATGGTCCTCTAGCAACTGGAGCCATCCAGATGACAGCTGGCAGAACCTGGAGGAGAAAAAGGTCATGAGCCTGCTGCCAAAATCTGACGTGAATGCTGGAGACTGATGGCCAGTTAATACATGATAAGTTTGACATAGGAGAAAGTGTGAACCTCAAAGTCACAGGGCAGATTACATAATAGGGAGGAGTGCGGTCTGGCAATAGCTTTGGAGAGCAGGAGAGATATTCATTCCCCATTCCCAGCTCCAAGGGCCAGAGGGTGGACGGAAGTGAGTCCTCTCCACTTGAGAAGGACAAAAGGGAAGCAGACACCTTCAGGGGACCTAAGGCTTCAGCTGATGACAGAAATGGGGAAACATTAGGGAAATAGGATAAGGTTCTATTCTAGACTAAGAGACACAATTGAAATGTATGGAAGGAAGGGAGGCAGGAGAGGAAGCATCCTGAAATGATACTAGGTAATAGAAGAAAGGTCCTTCTCCAGGGCAATGGAAGAGAGGAGAGGAACAAGATCCAGGGGACTCCAACCTCCAGTGACTAACTGTATGACCTAGGTTACTTAATTTTCTCTCGCTGCCTTATAAGATTGTTATTGTTCTGAATAAGTGTCTCACTACACATAGGTCACTTAGAGAAATGACCCACACGTAGCTCTGAGGAAGCATCAACTTTAGCAGGAAAAAGATTTCCACTGCACAATTTCTGCAAGCCACAGATATCCAGGTATATCAAACCCTAAAGAACACACCCTCACTTCCTGCCACACACAGCAAAAGTCCAATGTATGAAAAAAAAATCCATCACCGATAGACTCAGCTTCTTGCAAACATACCTGATGGCTGTCTACCATTATCCACTCCTGCAAAGGAAGGAAAGAGAGATGTAATTGGGTGAAGATAGTAAGAATCTAGAGTCAGGAGATTACAGAGGGACTGTCAGCGGAGTCATTTAATATACTACTCAACTACAAAAAAAAAAAATCAAATAAGCCAATTAAAAAATTGGCAAAAGAGTTTGATATTTTTCCAAAGATGATACACAGATGGTCAACCAGCACATGAAAAAAATGTTGAACATCAATAATCATCATAGAAATGCATATCAAAACCACAATGATAAGTCAACTTGTGTGCATTAGGATAGTACTATAAAAAAAAATTTTAAAAAATGGCAAACATTGATGAGGATGCAGAGATATTATAACTCTTATGTATGTTAATGGGACTGTAAAATGGTACAGCCATTGTGAAAACTGTATGATGCTTCATTAAAAAGTTAAAAATAGAATTACCATATGACCCAGCAATACCAATTCTGGCTTTCTATCCAAAAGGAATGAAAGATGGGATTTGAGCAAATATTTATCCATCCATGTTTATAGTAGCACTATTCCCAATGGCAAGGAAGTAGAAATAGCTCAAATATCTATCTATGGATGAATGGTTATTCAGGCATAACATCCTACAATACAGATGAATCTTGAGGATATCATACTAAGTGAAATGAGCTGGTCACAAACAGAAATGTTACCACGGGCTTTGGGGAAGGGGAAAGGAAAGCTGTTATTTAATGGGTCTAGAGTTTCGGATTTGCAACATAAAAATGTTCTAGAGATCCATTTCCCACCAGTGTGACTATTTTGACATCACTGGACTATACACTAAAAAATGGTTAAGATGGTAAATTTTATGTTATGCATTTTTTAAAATAGCCATCCAGTATCTCCTCTTCTCTTGCCTTTTGGATGACTAACATAAAGCCCAGAGAAGGTAACTGACTTATCTGAGGTCACAAAGCCCTTGCTTACAGAATCAGGACCAGAATCCGAGACTCTGACCCCTGTTCTAGCATTCCTTCCATTACATCCTCCTCTCTATGTGAGGTGCTGAGGTCATGGAAAAGATAACACGGTTGATTTATCTGTAGTGACAGTGACATTCCAATGAACCCAAAGGGAGGAAGATTCTACTCGGCTTAGAAATGTGCAAGTGTCTGTGCCCTTTCTCCAAATCTCATCAGGATGATTCCGACCAGCAAGCTCTGACAGGCCACGTTGGAAACCTCAAGATACTCGCTGCTTCTCTAGTGGGAGGCAGGCCAGAGAGCAGACGAGAGAGAGAGAGCAGCTTCTCTGTTCCTGGGCTGTTCCCCCTGTAATTTAGAAGTCCAGACAGTTACACCGGAAAACAAGAAGAAAAACACAGGGCCCACCTAAAAACAAGCTCAGTGTGGGGTCTCCAGGGTGATGCAGGAAAGCAGCTAGTCAAAACTTGCTGCCTCTCTAAACCGGTTCACTTGCTCACCCCTGTAAACTTGGGGAGGAAGTCTTTTTTTATTTTTTTCCCCTCCCATTTAGGAGATTCCCTTGAGCTTCTTAGTCCAAATTCCATAAAAGAGACAACAGGAAAAGCTGGCCTCCGCTCAAGAAGCAGAGATGGAAACCAGACCTGTATTACTTTTGCACGGGTGATGTCCATAGGTTGCCTTCCATATCACATCGGAAATTTCTATTGTTTCCATGGAAACAACGAGAGTGGCTGAGGAGCCCAACAGGATGGCATCACTACTGGTTCCAGAAATTTCCACAGGTTTAAAAGTGTCAGAGCCAAAGCCAACACCCCTGTTCCCTAACCCTGCTCCTCCCGTCTCCTTGCTACACAGACATCTCACACACACACACACCCCTCTGAGCTCTGAAGGTGTTAGGAAAATCCTCTCTACATAAACAGTTCTGTGATGAAGAACTAAAGAAAACATTTTTTGGCCAGGACATTTCTAAAGATCTTTCCACTTCAGAAATATTGTTTGGTTTTGTTTTCAGCAACCCTTCCGAGGCTGAACCAGGATGCCTATAAAAAGCCTCTGTGTTCCATTAGGCACTCTTAATGAATCCTCAGGAAGGTTGGAATAAGATGGGGGTCAGAGACCAGGAGTCCGTGCCAGATGCCGAGGGTGCCAGCTTGGCTCCCTGTGCCTGCTGCCCCTCCTGCTGCGTGGCCTCTGCCCACACTCCTTAAGGGAATTGGCTGTGCTCCTGGCTCCTCTCGCCTGTGCGTCTGCTGGTTATCGAACAAAGGGTGGGATTATTTCCATGCCCAGTTTCCCAGATGCTCACAAACGTGGAGCCAAGAATCAGCTGAAACGGCAGGCAGGCCGAGCTGAGGAGCCCTCTGGAGGAGACTGGGCCACACCTGGGCTGTTCCCACCATGAGTCACATCTGTCATGTAAAAGCCAATGCACCATTCAGGAGACATTGAATGCCTCCTGTTTAGAGATGACCCTGGAAAACAGGGGCCTTCCTGAGATGGCACCAAGCGTGAGAGTAGGGTGGGAAGGTAAGGCACTCTTTTCCCTTTGGCACAGGTGGAGAGAGTCAGAAAACAAGGAGGCTTTGCCACCTCCCTCAACTCCCCCTCTCCTCCACTAGGGACATTACCTCAAACCTTGGGGATGGACTAAGCCTGGAGCCTGGGAACTGGCTCCTGATGACATTTTCCACCCCAAAATAAATGCCAGCAAGATGCTTTTGCCAGGCAGGGTGATGGACACCTCCTTGTTCACCGTTAACTTCTAAAACTAAGAGGATCTACAGGGCACACTGCCCCGAGGAAGAGGAACATCAGAGCTACCAGTGCCCAGAGACTATGAGACCTTGGAAAACAATTGCATAATTCCTTACCACCTGGTCCAGGGAAAGTGACTCAATATTCAAACAAGACTATGGAAAGAGGGTCCCCTGTGGGTGATTAGATCCAAGGCTTAGGGAGAAGTGGGGACATTAGTGAAAGGAGAGGGCAAAGAGGAAGATTATTATTGGGCAGGAGAGAAGAAATTAAAACTATTGACTGGGGGAAGGGAGAAACTGAAAATGAAGAATAGTTATTTTGAGGTACCCAGGGAGGGAACCATTCCCCTGGTACATGGTGTGTGCTTTCAGGGCTAGACAGAGAGCAGGCAGAGAGCACTTGAGTGAGGCTGTTGATTATTTTGCTGGCTACTGGTTTGGAAGGTAGGAAAGGAATTGCACTCATGATTATGACATCCTCTTTATTTTGTTTTTTGATTTTGATTTTTTTGCAGTATTGGGGACTGAACCCAGGGCCTCACACATGCTAGGCAAGGACTCTACCAGTGAACAACAACCCCAGCCTATTTGCCCAGACTGGCTTTGAACTAGCAACCCTCCTGCCTCAGCCTCCACAGTAGCAGGGATTACAAGCATGCACCACCGTGCCCAACTTGTTATCCTCTTTATAAAGCTGAGGTTGAAAAAAAACCTACTTGGTCCTTGGATCAAGATTTTTTTTTTTTTTCTAGAAAGCAACTCCAGTCTCGAACAGGTGAGGAGAAGCTAGATAGTTTTACAGGTCAGTACTGATGTGGGAATATCCTCTTCTGTTTTTATAAAGAAAATGCGGAGGCAGGGATATGAGATGGGAAGTGACTCACTGAGCTTGGTTCTGCTCTGAGAGCCCTGGGACGAGTGCTTTGTATTCAGGACGGTTGAACTCCAGACCCGTAGGAGCAGGTGCCCATCCAACATCTCCACCAGGATGTGTAAAGTCATCTCAGACTCATCCAAACAGAACTTCTGATCTTTCCCCCAAATCCTGTTCCAATCGCAGTCTCCCCCTTCCTCTCAATAGCAGTTCATTCCTTCCACTGCTCAAGTCCAAAGCCTTGGGAGTCATGGCTGACTCCTCTATTTCCCTCCCCCTATACCGAATGTGTCAAGAAATTCGGTCGCCTCTACTTTTGAAATGTTATCTGGAGTGTCTGTCCTTCTCCCCATCTCTCCTGCCACCCCTCATGTCTCTCTTGGATTGTGGCAGTATCTTCTTGGGTTCCACCCTTGGCCATTTCTAATTGATTCTCACCAGTGTCTGGAGGATCTTTCCAACATGTCAAATCATTTCACTTCATGACTCAAACATCTCTACCAATCTATGCAGAGTAAAAGCTCAGGTCCTTGTGCTGTTTATACACCCCACACCCCCATCTGGATCACCTTCCTCCCATCACCATCGGAAGATACTCCCTGCTCATGCTGTTCCAGTCTCATGGCTTTGCCTCCTGCATACCAGGCATGTTCCCACTTTAAGACCTCTGCACAGGCTGCTCCTTCCACCTGGTATCCTTGTCCCTGCACCTTAGCCCCTCAAATTTTTGCTTCATTAATTCAGTGAGTTTTTTCCAACTACCCTACACAAGTGGCAAAACTCTCCCCATATAGACTCTCTCTTTCCTATTTCCTTTTTTAGAGTGAGTTACTTATTTTCTCTGTGTCTCATATGTCTCTTTACCCTAGAATTTAAGTCTCTTGAAGTTAGAATTTTTGCCCATTGCTATGTCCCCCCATTGCCTAGGATGGTAATTGACACACAATGTATGTGTGACAGTGATCAAGACTCTGTAAAAAGTCTATGAGTTGATGTTTCTTTCTCTGGTCCATTCTTTATCCGGAGGCCCCATTCCAGCTCTTGAACTTTGCATTGGTTTCATGAGCTGCTTAACATGTGGGCCACCACATTAGTTAATGCAGCTTAAAAGGACGTCAGATTTTTCAAGTACTTAAAGAAAGGTACAGAGAAACCAATAGGAATCAGTGTCAGGGATTCCACAGGGAGCAGAAGTTTTCATTTTGGACCTTGCAGCTTGGATTTTTTTCAGACAACCTTGAACTCTGACTAGCAAAGGCAGAGGTCCCTCTGCTTGGGAGGGTGTCCCAAATCCCAGACAACCAAGATGCAATTTTATTCTAACTGGGCGAGACATGCTTGCTGAAATGGCTGTGAGAATAATCATGTGTACAGCTCCTGAGTTTGACTAGCAGAAGAGTCTAAAAATAACTTGTCATATTTCAAGATAGCTTGCTTGTCATGTATTTTACGTTAAAAATAAAAACATAAGTTTGGGGAGAGAGGTGAAGAGAGACATAATACCTCCTTCTATTAATAGACCATCTTTTTTCTTTCTGGCTCCTTCCAGAAGGTTGACCCTGTCTTGTTCCTGATTTTTTAAAATGATTGTTACAGAGTTCAGCTGTCAGGTGTGGCCCTTTTCAAGCTTTCCTATGCATGACTCTTTAGCCTAATACTCTTCATAAGCAAAGACGCATTTGCCCCTGGGAACTAAGAAGGAGGAGGACAATGATCATTTACAGAGGACCCATTGTGTGCCAGACACTTTATATCTCACATCTGAAACATGAAGTCCACATCATTATCCCTGTTTCGAGATGAGGAGACTGAGTCTTAAGGACCTTAAGTGACTTGCTAAAGGTCACCCAACTAGTCAAGACTTGAAGTCAGAGCTGGCAGAAGGGTGAGAGCTACTTATGCATATTAATTATGAATTAGCCTCATGGTACATCCCTGATCAACAAAATACAGAATATAGAACTTCTGCACACTTAGGCCTGTTTCCCTCCATTATGGGATTTGTACTTGAAACAAGACGGGAAATCACCCAAGACAGAGCTTAATGATGAAGCAAAATGATTGGTTCAGGCCAAAAGAAGTCAGATTTGATCCAACCCTCTAAGGGCCTTTTCCAGCACTGCCTTCTAATCAAGGCTGAGAAGGAACTCCATCGGTAAGGTGGGAATAATTATTCATTTTCCTTTGTGTGGCTTTTTATAATCTTCAACATCTCTAGCAATTAAAACTCATAACATATTTGACTCCTGAGTAATCCATTGAGATGCTACCCATTGCTAGCAATAGAAAACTCAAACAAGGCAGTTTAAAAAATGAGAACATAGCTGGGCATGGTGGTGCACACCTCTAATCCCAGCAGCTCAGGAAACTGAGATAGGAGGATCGCAAGTTCAAAGGCAGCCTCAGCAACTTAGTGAAGCCCTAAGCAGCTTAGTGAGACCCTGTCTCAAAATAAAAAATAAAAAGGGCTGGAGATGTTGCTCAGTGGTTAAGCACCCCTAGGGTCAATTCCCAGCACCCAGAGAGAGAGAGAGAGAGAGAGAGAGAGAGAGAGAGAATGAGAGAGAGAGAGAATGAGAGAGAGAGAGAGAGAAGAGGAGAGGAGAGGAGAGAGAGAGAGAGAGAGAGAGAGAGAGAGAGAGAGAGAGAGAGAAACATTTATTATCTTATATATCAGTAAGGGTAGAGATAGGGTGTTTCCGAGTGGGAGAATTCAGCCATCCTGTGACATTACCAGGAAATACCCTTTTCCTATCTTGTCTCTTCATCATCCTCTGTGCAATGGCTTCTCTTAAGGCAGCCTCTTGTTATGGTCCCACAATACCTGTCCCAGCTACAACCAACACAGACAATGATGAGAGGTGGAAAAGGAATTCCCTAACTTGGCTCCTTTTCAAACCAAGATAAATCTTCCATCATTCTGAACCCAACATGAAAGTACAAGGGCTACCTGGGAACATATACTTCTCCCAGTGATGCAGAAGTACAAGAAAAGTCCAAGTGCCCAAGAGCATTTCAAGCCTCTACCTACGTCACATCTGTTAACATTGTCCAGAGCAAATTCCAATTCTCAAGGAGCAGAGAAGCATGCTGCTCCTGAGGTTGGACTGTGAAAAAGGGTGCATATGACTCCAAGGACGAGGATTCAGGGTTGAGAACATGAACGGCCACTTGTGGTTGTATTAGGCAGAACTTTATGAGATTACAATCTTTAGGTGCAAAATAGTTTAAATGCTGTTCATTTTTTTATGATTCAATGTAATATTAGTACAGGGAGAATTAAGCTGGGCCTTTTGTTCTCCAACTGTTGGAACTCTCTGGAAGGCAGAGCAAACAGGTGATATCCGATGAAAAGCAGATGTGCTAAGCACACAGGAAGTAACAGGCATGTAATTGTCTCAAACGAGGAGTTTGGTTTCCTTTACGTAGAGTCATTCTGTTTGAATCAAGCACTTACCAGAATTTAAAGATTATGTAAAAATAAACCTTCAAAGCTGAATTCCGATAATGTTTTCCCCTGGAGAGTTAAAGTTATTGTGGTCCTATAAGATGACTCTTATTTTAAAATATATCTTTAATTACATTTTAAACTTTGCTATAATCGTGCCTGCTGGATAAACTTCCCTTCTAAGAGAATCACATCCTAGTCAAAATGCCCTATGTTCCTATCCCTTTATCCTCTACCACACATAATACCCATGAACTTGGTTTCTCTGCTTCCCCCTTGTTCATGCCCCTCTTTGGAATACCTGTCACCCACTGACCTCTAATCAAGCATTCCAATCCCACACCTGCCCTGAGGCAAGCTACCTGCTCTGCTCTCCCATGACACTTTGTACATAGCTATCATGTAGGACTTATTGTAACAAAAATATGTAAACATGTATCTATTTTTTTTCCCTTACATGTGAGCTCCCTCAGTTCAGGGACTGTGTTTTACTTATCTTCACATCTTGAATACCCAGTATAGTGCTTGGCAAATACTGGGAGCTAACATGTAGGCTAAATGCAAGCCTAGTACCAAACAAGCCCAATGTATTTTTTTGCTCATGTCAAGTATGAATCAGATTGACTGCTTGAGGAGCTTCCCTCTCTACCTTGAATGTGAGGTAACTCCCAGAAGTTTACGTGTGAGACAACGCAAGAAGGTTCAGAGGAGAAATGATTGGGTTGTGAGAGCTTTGACCCAATCAGTGATTTAATCCCCTTTGGCTTTGGGCATATATTTGTATCTGGCCAGTGGAGTCTCTCTCTCTGCTTCCTGATCATCATGTGAGCTGCTTCCCTCAGCCATACACCGCCCTGAAGAATGGAGCCATCCTTCTCTGACATGTGAAACCATGAGCCCTCAAATAAACTTTTCCTCCTCTACAATTGTTCTGGTTGGGTCCTTTTAGTCACAGCAGCAAAAAAGTTGACTAACATAGTAACTCGGGAATCCAGGCTTCTTTTGTCTATGACACTGCCATCTTCAACATGTGACCTCTAAGGACAGTGCAAACAGGAAACAGATCATGGGAAAGACACCGTAGATATTCACCTCCTTAGCCCAGAAGTGACACAAATGACTCTCTCCACTCCACTTGCCCAAACTTGTCACAAGGACTCCCCGTAGACTCTAACGGGGCCTGGTTGGGCGACAACTCCACACAAGGGGAGGAAGCATGAGTCTTGGGTACCCAGCTAGCTAGCTCTGCCACAGGGAGAAGAGAGGAAGAAAGGGAAAGATAAAATGGAAAACTGAATGTATCAACACAACTTTGTGAGTCCTGGGTAAAGACTTCTGAGAGTACAGTTCAGTGGCATGAAGCACACTCACAATGTCACGCCCCCACTGTCCCTCTCCAGAACTCTCGATTCTTATACTTCTCTCCTGTGTCCCGCGCAGGCTATGAAATTTGGTTTTTCCTTGCATGAAATGTGCTGGCTGAGAAATACAATGTAAAAATCACATGACACAGAAATAATTTTGAAGTGTCGGGGTGGGACAGCTCTGACACCTTAGGGGTCCTGGCTTCCACACTGGAAGGAGAGAGTGAGAACCTGCGTTTTCTTTATTTATACAAGGGCTTCAAAAGGATTTTGATGGAATGTTCTTTTGCCAAATAAGGTAGGAGATGGGCTGTCCAAGCCTAATTGGTAATGTCCAAGTCTGGAACTTCGAAAGCTCTCCCATTGGTAGAGAGGGCAGAGATCTCACTCCTGGGGCAGTCTACACACGGAAATGTTGGGGATGGTTCCCAAGGGGAGACCAAAGTCTCCCAGGGCTTTGTACCAAGTAAAAGACCACTCAAGTAGCATCAAGGGTGGTGCACCACACAGAGTTTTCCATCATTCTTTCTTAACTGAAACTCTGTGTCATTAAACACTCACTCTCCATTCCTCCACCCCTAAGTCCCTATGACCACCCGTCTGCTGTCTGTTTTTAGAGGTGAGTCTATTCTAGGTACCTCATATGAAGAGCATCTGTTCTTTACCTTGGCTTTTTTTATTTACAATGTTTTCAAAGTTCATTCATGTTATGACATATGTCACTTTCTTCCTTTACAAGGTTGAATAATATTCCATTGTATGTATATGCAATATTTTGTTTATCCACTCATTCATCAGTGAGTGTATGGGTATTCTTTTGACTATTATAATAATGCTGTTCTGAACATGGGTATTCAAATATTTGTTCAAGTCCCTGCTTTCAGTTGTTTTAGGTATATACCTAGAATAGAACTGCTGGATAACATGATATTCTATTTTTAACTTTCTGAGGTACCACCACCGTACTGTCTCCATAGTGGCTACACCCATCTTACATTCCCACTAGGGATGCACAAGGGTTCTAATTTCTTCATCTTCTTTTTTATCTCCCTACTACGGAAAAGGAAACTGAGGTTCAGAGAAGCGCTGGTATTTTCACAGTTATACATCTAGTAAGTAGTTGATCCTGCATGGAAAGGCAATATTCCTGGTTCCAAAGTCCTACAGACTTCCCTGGCTCTATGGCTGCCTTAGCTCCAGAACAGCAAAAAAAATGAAAGTCCACTGAAACATAAAAGAAGCAGGACTGTATCTGGGAAAGTGTTCCTGGGAGTTACAACCCTAGTTTTTGTAATGGCGACAGCTCTACAGATACTGCTGGGAACTCCTGGACTAGAACTATACATGCTTCATCTAAGGATGATTCTGCCGGGTGTGGTGGCGCATGCATAAGATCTCAGCAGCTCGGGAGGCTGAGACAGGAAGATCATGAGTTCAAAGCCAGCCTCAGCAAAAGCAAGGTGCTAAGCAACTCAGTGAGACCCTGTCTCTAAATAAAATACAAAATAGAGCTGGGGAAGTGGCTCAGTGGTTGAGTGTCCCTGAGTTCAATCCCCAGTACAATAAATAAATAAGCTGATTCTATTGGCTTACTTAGCAAATATTTCATTTCTTCAATCATCCAATATTCAACAAGTGCTTCTTGAGTGCATAATAGATACCAAACATGTTTTTAAGGGCTGTGAACAAGACTACCAAGCTATCTACTTTCATGGCACTCAAATTCTAGGAGACAAGCATTTCAAAAAAAAAACTAAAATGGATCACTCTAATGCTATAAATGCATAAAAGGCTATCGACAGGTAGGTGAGACAGAGCAATAATATGGGGGAAGGAGAGTGGCTTTGGATGATGAGACCTTTCTGGAAAAGACATTTGAACTGAAGCCTATAGTTTAAAAAGTTACCAGCCATGTGAAATCTGGAGGAAGAACATGTAGCACATAAATGCAAAAGCTTTGATGTAGAAAGAACTAGAATGTTCTAAGAAAAACAGGATGTCAGCCTGGTTGAGTCATGGAAACAAAGGATAGAGAGTTGAGAGAGATGTGGTCAGAGCAAAGAGTAGGTACCAGGAGTATTTATAACATTTTTTTGAGCGCTTACTATGTGACAGATGCTATTACAAGTAATTTGTATGAGCTGATGATGTGATTATCACAATAATCCTATAACTAAGTACTGTTACTGTCTGCACCTTGCAGAAGAGGGAACTGAGGGCCAAAGAAATTACATAACTTCCTTCAAAGATTTTCAGTTAGTAAGGGATACATCTTATATTTGAGTGCACAACCACTTTGTTGTATGACCATCCTATGATTAGAAGTTATTTTAAGAGCAAGAAGATACCATTGCTTTAAGCAGTGGGTGATGGGACATGCTTTATTTTTTGAGATGTTCACACTGCATGATGCAGAGAGCAAAAGGGAGACAGACCAGTTGGAGGTCATGATGGTGCCCCAGCTAGGAGATAATAACGGTGTGAGTAAGGGAGGTGGAGAGAAGGAAAGGAAAGTGGACCTCTTCAGGATACCTTTTCAAAGTAGAAGTACAGGGGCTTGCAGATACTTTGAGCATGGAGGAATTCAGACTCACTACCTGCTTTGTGACTTGAGCAACGTGTTGAATGGGCAGGCCACCTCCTGAGCTGGGGAAGAACAGGTGTTGGGAAATATGTTTCAGGTATTTCCCTACCAGCCTTCCCAGGACTTATTGGGGTGAACTTTTTCTTTTGGATTATAGTCAAGCCAAGAGGCAGTCCAATAAGTCATAGTCCAATGTGGTATTCTCTCCCTGCAATTCAATCTTAAATAGGACCAAATTCAGTTCTTCTAGGGACAAACTCCTAACATTATTTTTCCTTTAGAAAGCAGTTGCTCTGCTTCATAGTCCCCAAACCCAGGGCTCTAGCCTCCTATCAATTCCGAGTCCCCAAATCTTCTAGTTCCCATGCCAGTTCTTGCTTGTAATCAAAGGAAGTGCAGGTTGGGGATAGGATGGGAGTGGTTTTCTCAGAACCAAGAAGTACATTTTGGTTGAGTTTGAAATGCCCATGAGACATGTCAAGGAGGCTTTAGATAACTGAGCCTGGAGTTCTGGGGTGAGGTCTGGGCTAGGGAAAAATAAGTTTGGGGGTCTTTAAGCAGGGAGCAATTGGTCATATTTTATATTTTGATAGGTTCCCAATATCTGCTATATGGAGAAAGAGGGAGGTAGAGAGACTAGTTGCAGGCCACTATGGATTTCCAGCTGAGAGACAATGATGGAATGGATAAAGGAGGTAATTTCCTATTGGAGATATATCTCTCTTTCTTGGCTAGCAATCATGAGGGGAATAAAGTGTAGTAATCAAAGTGTCAAGACTTTTCCCAGCCAATAGTGAGGAGGATCTCTGGCCTGGATAGCCAGTATATACCATCCACCAGGCCACAGTGATTATTTGCAGAAATGCAACCGACCCAAAGCATCACAATAAGAATTGGCCAAAGGACTTTTAATAGAATATTTAGGAATGAAGAGGTAGGATTGCTAAAAGGGTTCTATGTAAGCTTGGAGCCACCAGTATTCTTTCTTTCTTTTTTAACCACCTTGGGCTCCTATCTTAATGAAAATTAGGTCAACATATTGATGGAAGATTCAAGTAACAGAGGGAAAGAGGCAACATGTTGATGCAGCAATGAGACCCAGGACACTGTCATTCCTGAAGTTAACTTCATGATTATGCAAATCAATGAATGCTCATTTATGCTTCAGATAGTTGAGTTTCTGTTACTTGCAACCAAGTGAGTTGTGACAAGTACAGATGGCATTTAAATGGAAGAGATCACACAAGAGAAAAGTGTGGATAGGTCTGAGTAGCAAGAGAGAAGAAGGAGCCAACATTTTATTTAGATTGTTTGTCGTCTTTGATGACAAATGTGGCCTGAAAGATAATGTAAGTCATTATACTGCTGGGAAAAAGAAATCTGCTGTCAGAGCATTGATGATTTTTAAAACTAGGTGATAGGTATAAAAGGGACATTATGTTTGCAAATGTTCAAATTTTAAAATGTGCTGATAGTTTGCATGCCATTTCTATATTCAAGGGACAGCAGCCTGTTGTTGGACAGCACCTTTGCTGTGAGTCAGGCCAGCCAAGAGTGATGATGACCTGCCTTTTCTTGGCTCCCAACTTCCTTAGATGCTGGAATCCAGGGCTTTTGGTAGAGAAAAGTTAGAAATCTGCAAACCATCTGTAAAAATGCATGAGCCCTTTGTGGCTTGACTGTTCAAAAACAGGGACCTTGGACTGTCTCCATCGGCTCCTGGATTTGCTCTGGATGGGATGGGTTGGTGTCTGCCCTCCAGGCTCCTTTGGTCCTAACAAGAGCCAGACTGACATCTTTGGCTCCAAAAGGGATTTTTTCCAATTTGCACGTCAACAGCAGGCTCTGCACCAAACTGATAATTGGAGCAAATTGTACGGAATTACAAGGGATGACGAATTTTACCCAATCGGGTTTGTCAAAAAGACAAGTGGTGGCTCCAGAGTGAGGGCCAAGAAGCTGGTCTCAGGGATGAGAGCAGAGGTATCATAGAAACAGACAAATGTCAGGGACAGCAGAAGCAGTCAAGAAAGAGCCTGCAGTTAAAAGGGAAAGTTTGCCTTTTTTAAGAAGACAAAGGGCAACTCTTCCTTTTGCAACTCAAGAAAGAAATGTGGATTTCAAGTTGTCCCACTCTGGGTAGATAGACTCTGAGACAGAGCCGGTGCCATTCAGCTGGCCCACATTGAATAACTCTCATTGTCTTTGTGAATACAAGACCCATTGATAAACAGCCTAACAGCTCCAAAAGTGCTCAGGCTCTGGAGCCGGGCTGCCTGGTTCATGTACTGGGCTCATCACATATTTCCTTAATGTATCTGTATCTTAGTTTCCTGGCCCATAAAACAGGGGTTACAATGGACCTGGGAAGCAATAAGCCAGACACAAAAGAACCCATATTGTATGATTCCACTCATGTGAGCTACTCAGAATAGGAAAATTCACAAAGGATGAAAGTAGAATAGAAATTAACAGGAACTGGTGGTGGAACAGAAAATGGGGAGTTATTGAAGAGCACAGAGTTCCTGATTGGTATGTTGAGAAAGTCTGGAGAGGGATGGTGATTGCACAAGAATGTGATATATTTAATGCCATTGAATTGTAGACTTGGATGAAATAGTAAATTTGTGAGATATATATATATATATATATATATATATATATATATATATATATATATATTTTGCCACAATTTAGAATATGAAATTTTTGTTGCAAACATAATGTTGATCAAAGAAATTAGATACAAAATAATAAGTGCTATGTGATATCAATGCATAAAGTTAAAACATAGGCAAGTCATTGTTAGCTGTTGGAAATCAGGGGAGCAGTGACCATTGGGGATGGTGGAGACTCGAAAGGGACTTCCAGGGGCTGGTAATGTTCTTTATCTTATCTAAGGGCTGGCGGTATGAGTGTGTTGCCTTGATGGCAATTATTGAGCTATTGTTTATGTGTATGTTAGACTTCAATAAAAGGTACCCTCCGCCCCATAAGAAAAGTGAGCATGACAATATTATCCTCCTCAGAATACTATTTTAGTACTGTTTCCAATAATGGAAACAAGGCAGGAGTTTCTTGAGTCTTTACCAGTAACATAGAGAGCCAAAGATGCACCATATATCATTCCAACCAACAACAGACCACATAGTTGATAGTGGTCCCTTAAGACTATAGCAATGCTAGAAAAAAGCCCTATTGCCTAGTGACATCGCAGCACAGCACATTGTGTGTTTGTGGTGACACTGGTGTCAACAATCCTACTGAGCTGCCAGTGTCATAAAAATTCTAGCCCATGTGATTATGTATAGTATGTAACACATGATATCAATAATACACAACTATGTCGCTGGTTATGCATCTACTATCTACTACACTTTTATCATTATTTCAGAGTATATTCCTTCTACTTCTAAAAACAAAGCTCCTCTGTGTTATGCTGGCAACAACCTCATACATCTTGTGTTTATTGTGTATCTCGATTGCAGCATTTTCTCTTGACTTGATTGAATCTTGTGCTGTTTTGTTCTTTAAGGCCCTAGAGCAATAGGCTGTACCCTATGTAAGCTAGACAGACTAGATGTGGGATAGGTTATGCCCTGTAGGTTTGTATGAGTCTGTATTCTCTATGATATTTGCATAATGACAAAATTGCCTGAGGATGCACTTCTCAGAATATATTCCCCCTTGTCACGCAATACAAGACTGCATTTTGAGCCTCAATATATCTTTGCATGTTAAGTTGCTGCTTGATCATCTTCTTTCTCATTTTTTCCTTTTTTTTTTTTTTTTTTTTTTGCAAATTGGAGAAGATATCTTTCTCATTTTTTCCTTTTTTTTGCAAATTGGAGAAGATAAGAGCTCATTATGGTACTTCCCCAGTCCCTGGAATACTAAGTGCACTAGGTAAATGCTTGCTAAATGTTTCTGAAAAACAGTCTGTTCAAAAATGCATTGTCTACATCATAACTAATGATATGAATGAGTTATTTAAAATTTCCATATATGTACTTCCACAGGCATCAGATAATCACTGGAATACCCTAAAGACAGTGTTGTTGTTTTTTATCTTTTCCTTTTTCCCTGCAGGACTGGGATTAAATCCAGGGCCTATCACGTTCTAGGCAAATACTCTACCACTAAGCTGCATCTCCAGCCCTTTTTGTTTTATTTTGTTTTATTTTATTTTATCTTGCTAAATTGCCCAGGTTGGCATTGAATTTGAGATCCTTCTGCCTCAGCTTACCAAATAGCTGCCCGCCTGGACAACACAATCAAAACATGTTTTAAATACTGCATATTTTTTAAAAAGAGCTACTGTTACATATTTCTTTATATTATTCTTGGTTGGCATTTTCATTTTAGATATAATAATGTTGATTAAAACATAAGGATAATAATAAACTTAACCAGATGTGGTGGATTGAATTTTTACCTCCAAGGGATATGTCCACCTGGAACCTCAGAATATGATCTTATTTTGAATATGAGTCTTTGAAAATGAAGTTAAAGTAAAGATCTCAAGATGAAATCAACCTGCATTGGGGTGGGCAGTAAGTCCAATGTCAGGTACTCTTCTAAGAAACAGAAAAGAAGGCACAGACCAAGGGCACTAGGTAAATTCTTGATAAATATTTCTTAAAAGTAATCTGTTAAAAAATCTATTGTCTACATCATAACCATAATATGAATGAGTTATTTAAAATTTCCATATATGTACTTCCACAAGCATCAGACAATCACTGGAAAAAGCCATGTGAAGATCAAGGCAGAATATGGAGTTGTGATGTTCCAAACCAAGAGATACCAGGAGAGAAACCCTGATCCTGAAAATACCTGGAGTTTGGACTGACTTACAGCATTCAGATCTTTGAGGGAATAATTTTCTGTTGGATTAAGCCACTAATTTTTATTTTGTTACAGCAGCTCAAGGAAACTAATATATCAGGTGCATAATTTACTAAGAGTTTTAAAAGTCACCCCAATTATAGGAGTGGTCATTATGGCACTGGCTTGATTTACATCCTCATTTAGCAAACGTGGCTGAGGGTTTATTCTGAAATAGAGAACCAGATATCCATAGCTAATTAAATATGCAAGGTCCGCATGGCATCTCCCTTTTCACTGGACTGTAAATTAAACCACTGCTATGGCATGAACGTTTGTGTCCCCTCCAAAACTCATATTGAAGCTTAATCTCTAAGGCAACAGTAGTAAGAGGTGGGGCTTTCAGAAAGTGATTGGGTTTTGAGGGCTCAGTCCTCATGAATGGGATTAGTTCTCTCGTGAAAAGACTTGAAGGAGTCAGACTCATCTGCTGGCCTTGATCTTGGACTTCTCAGCCTTTGGAACTATAAGAGAAAATTTTAAAAATTACCAAGTTAGTCTAAGGTATTTTGTTATAGCATCAGGAGCAGACTAAGACATCATTCTTTGAATTTTCTTTTTAATTTAAAGATTCAAGTAAGTTCAGGGAGAAAATTTAAGACAATGTTATGGTTTGGATCTGCATTGTCTCCCTGAGGCTCTGTGTTGAAGACTTGCTCCTCAATGCAGCAATGTTCAGGAGTGGGGCTTTTGGGAAGTGAGTGGATTATGAGGGTTCTAATCTAATCAATGGATTAATTCACTGATCAATTTATAGCTGAATGGACTATTAGGAGGTGGTGGAAATTGTCAGAGGTGGAACCTAGTTGAAGGGAATGAATATATCCTTGGCGGTGTGCCCTTGGGAACTGTGTCTTGCTCTCTGATCCTTAGGTCTCTCTCACTCCTTGTCTCTTTCTCTCTCTGCTTCTCAGCCACTAGAAGGTGAGCAGCTCCATCCTGCCATGTGCTCTCCACATGATGTTCTGCCTCACCATGGGTCAGAGTGATGGGACCCAGCAACGAAGGACCAAAACTGCAATCCAAAATAGACCTTCGTTGCTTTTAAGTTATGTTTCTCAGGTATTTGTCAAAAGGACAGAAATATGACTAATTTTCTTTCGAACTGAAAAGCAAGGTAGCAGAGTGATCAGGAACATAAAATGGGCTCAGAAACTCTTGGGTTGGGATTCTGACTCCATTTCTTAACTAAGGGAGTGAACTTAACAAATTTCTGAGTTTCTGGGATTCTCCTTACTTGTTTGTGAAATGAGGATTATTGAATTTCCCAAAATACTACCAGGCAATTGAAGAAGGAAGTTACCACTTTGACAAATTCTTAATGGTATCTCAGAAAAGGGAAGTCAAGCCAAGGTTATTTATAGGGTTTGGGGATCTGGGTTCAGGCGACTTAAACGGGGTCTTTCAAGGAGGCATTGACGAGAATTGGGCTAAGATCATGACCCAAGCAAGTTGAGTGTCTTCAAGAAAGTCTTGATAGGTAAAGAAAGTGTGATGAGAGCAAACAGTTTGCCCAGAGTGCAAAGACTGTTAT
Organism: Marmota flaviventris; assembly: GCF_047511675.1. Classification (NCBI taxonomy): domain Eukaryota; kingdom Metazoa; phylum Chordata; class Mammalia; order Rodentia; family Sciuridae; genus Marmota; species Marmota flaviventris. Next base: position 27,056,335 of record NC_092500.1, on the reverse strand, counting down.
CACAGATAAATAGATCAGCAGGAATTTCCTGGAGAAAAGAGAGAAGTTATTTATTGGTTGACAGTCTTATCTTTCTAAGGCAAAGTTTTTCATGGAACAAGTCATATTGACACAGGTGGTCTCAGTTCTAAGTCCAAATAACCATACCATGTGATGGCAGTTGTTACAATTTTCAAAGATAGTAATATCTGCTTTCTGTGGTTGTTATCAGGAGTAAACTAGACCATGGTTCTATAGTGTCTGCCATGCAGAATGGGCTCATCATGCACTAACAGATAAGTACTATTCATTGTAATTTATTTTGAAAGACAAATGTAGCTAGAAATATTTGATGTACCTTAAATGTAAAGCCCTTGATTTTCTTGTAGTTCGGAAACTGGGAAACTTCTGAAGTTATTGGTAGAATTCGCACTTTTTTTTTTTTTTAAAGGGGAGATTAAAAAGGGAAAAAAAAGGTTTTGTTTGTTTGATTGTTTGTTTTGGGGGGTTTATTTCTTTGCCATGATACTAGCTGGCAGCTTATTTGCATTCCCCCAAGCCTTCTTGACTAATCAGCTCTCTATAAGCTGCACATCGTCAGGAAGATTCTTGCAAATGCAGAGGGGCTTGGAAAGATGGTGTATTGTATGGAAATGTAATACTTTACGCCAACTCAGGATTTTCTGTTCATTCACTATGCATGTTCTCCGCTTAATTAGCAAAATCTTCTAATAAGAGAAAGCAACACCTCTTCAGTCTCTGAACATAAAAAACCCAAAAGAATTCCCTGAGCACAGTCTGAACTGATCACAAATTCTATAGATAGCTGAGTTTCACCCAGAGAAACTGAAGGTAAAGTGGCAGGATGCCTGTCTGACTCCAAAGGGAGTGCTCATTCAATAATCTTTTCCACGACCCCCATTCTAAAGTCAGGAGAGACTACCCTGGTCCAGACCCTAACCACCTCACTCCAGGGAATCTGAAACCCCCTCATTCAACTTCCCACCTCTGCAAGAGTGAGAAAAAGTAGACTCATTCTTCACTGTTCTGATATGTCATGTAAATAATTAAGACAACCCATATTCCTTGGAATAAAATTATTTTATTTGATTGACAAATAATAATTGTATGTATTTAAGGAATTCGACAGGATGTTTTGATGTATGTAGTTGTGCCATGATTAAATCAAACTCATTTACCTATTCATCCCTCATAGACTCATTTTTGTGTGTGTGATGAGAACATTTTTAATGTACTCTTTTAGCAGTTTTGTTGTTTTCTTTTGTCTTTTAGCAATTTTGAAATAATAATAATACCTTATCATTAATTATATTTACCATGCCGTACAATTGATCACCAAAACTTATTACTCCTATGTCACTAAAACTTGGAACCTTTTGATTGACATTTCCCCATTCCCCATCCTCACCCACCTCCAGCCCCTGGTAACCACTCTTCAACTCTACTCTTATGCATTTAACTTTTTTAAAGTAAACATGTAAGTGAGATTATGCAATATTTGTATTTCTGTGCCTAGCTTGTTTCACTTAACATAATGCCTCCAAGGTTCACCTATATTGTCTCAAATGACTTTTCTAAGGCTGTGTGTTATCTCATTGTGTAGAGAATTTTTCAAAATTCCAAAGTATCATTATTAAGTGATTATGAAAGCAAGTGTATAATGTATTGGAAATTTTCATAGGTCAAACTAATAATAAATATACCAGTCTGAATGAGTTTGTGTAATGCATGGTTTATGTTTTTTTAAAAAATACAGTCACATGTAATTTCTAAACCTGTTATGGTTTTGGGACCCAAGTAGTAGATGCACTTAGCTAGTGACTATATAATATGTATACACATTCCTTATATGCTCAATTGACCTGAGTATTCACCCTATACTGCTATTTTCATTAATTTGTTAAGTTGTAAAAAGTGTTTACTAAGCAAATGTAATTTCATTGGGGTACTGACTTGATTCCCAAATATTTGTATATTCTGGCTTCACAACAGAGTACCCAAGAGGTAGGTTCCAGGGTCTTAGACCTAAGTTAATATCCCAGACCACCATTTTCTAGCTGTGCACCCATGGCCAGATAACAACCTCTCTGTACCAGTTTTCCCAATGATAAAAAGAGAAAATTAATCATAGTCACCTGAGATAGTAAATCAGAGGATTAAATGACTTAATTCATGTAATTAAAGGACCCAATGCATAGTCAATGTTTTAGTTCTTGCTGAATTACTTTCTTTAAAATGAATCTGTAGAAATTTTGTCATGTGACATTTTCCTAGAGGAACAATATTATGTGGAAGAATTCTATAGTGTTGTTAGTTCAAACTTATAACCTTTATGGTTTTGTGTTATGCAAAGAGGTTAGGACAAGAAGTTTGGAAATCTGGATTTGAAGTCTAGCCACAGCCATTAGCTACAGAATTTTGAATGAATCGTACTCTCTAGAATTCTTTCCTCAAGAAAAGTAAGGGGAGTGGGCTTAATTTATGATCTCAGAACAACATAACATGGTGGAAAAAAGTTTGGAGCAAGAGTCCAAAGTTCAAGTTCCAATTCTGGTTTTTTAGCTTTGTTTTTATGCTAAATTATTTTATTTTCCTATAATCTTCTATCAATATTTGTGCTCCTGCAGGTAGAACCCTATGGGTTAGAACCAAACTACAAAAGTATATTTTTGGCACTCAGAGGATCTACTATAAACAGTGTCTTCCCTGAGTTAAGAAAGTAGCTATAAATTTCAGTTTGCCCTGGAGTTATTGTCTGAGTCATGGTTCTTCATGAGTCAAGCAATGTAAAAAAAATCTAAGGTTTATCTTTCATCTGTTTCTTCTTTGTGCAAGTGTTTCTTTATATATAACCTAAAAAAAAAAAAAAAAAACTTGCCTTGGTCTTAGGGTTTCTTGATATTTTAAAAGGACTGTTGTAGAGGAAGAAGATAAAATGTTATTCTCACCAAGAAAGGTCATATGCATAGAATACCCCCCACACACATGCACAGACACCACAACAAACACACACACATAGACACGAATGTCAGTACAGCCCCAGGCTCCAGCCAGAAGTTCCCTTCCCAGCCCCTCGGACCTTATTCACGCTGTCCCCTCCTTGCACTGTAGACTTCTTTGTGCATAGATGATCCCTATCCAGAGAGTAGGTCCCACAGAACAGCCAACTATCCTATTCTCCAAATCCTTCCTGGCTCTTAGCACTGTGTAGACATCCAGGTATTAAAAAGTTTGTACTTATTGAATTGAAGTGGAAAATCCCAAAGGTTATCTTCTTCTCCCTTTCTATGGAAGAGTTCAGCTTTGGAGGAGTTAATTTTAATTCTCAGCCAGAGAAGATCTGGAATCACCCAAGACACCACACTGCAGATGCCAGAGAGAGGGAAGCCCTGGGCCTATGGGGCTCCTTCTGCTTACCTTGCAATTTTCAAAGGCAATGTTTTCACTGGGAAGAACAAGGGAAGATGGGCCATTCCTTCCAGACAGCTTTAGGAATAACATGTCCTTGACACATTCTGAGACAACTGTGGTCTGAAGGCCCATGGCTGTTTGCAGCAAGATTTTAATGACTGTCATTAGTTCTGCCATTACTGCCACCCAATAAAAACCACCACCAGCTTGATGTGATTAGCCCTGGGTTGTGCAGTGCCTCTGGACTCCAGTGAGCGACAGAGCATATGGTCTTTGCCAACAGCATTATTCATCAAAGAAGGGTAAAAATCACAGCAGCATCCAGCTTGTCACAGTAGGTAATGGCTTTGGGCAAATCATAGCTTCAGTTCAGTTGGGTCTTTCAAAGATGTTGGCCTCCATTTTTCCACCATATACTTCATAAAAGTGAAAACGAAGTGCATGCTAAATGGGATTTCGAAACAATGAAAACCACATAATTAGGAGGCAGCAGTTAAAATTATATTACCCTGTAAGAGCAAAGCACAGTAACAAGTTAATGCAATTACTAATTCAGCTTTTTTTAGAGATAGAAGCAAACAGTGCAATTAAATCCTCAGTCTGTATATATAAATATTTTTTTTCAGGGGCCTAATGAAAGGGAAATAAATGAACTAGATCCCCTTCTTTCCACTCCTGCCTTTGCTGTGCCATTAGAGGATAGGTTTCCTACCTCCTTCTCTTCGATCCCATCTGAAAAATAGAACAGGCCACCAGCTGTGAAATGGATTATACCCTGCATCTGTGCACCTGGAAGAGAAGCCAACGTGTTTTGACAGTTGCCAAGAATTTTGCATCAATGCCTAGAAGCCTCCCATTCCCTCCTTAGCCTGCTTAGTCCAATTAACAAAAGATTCGCCACACACTGATTTGTATGTGAATGTCAGCATGAAGAGTATGCAGATGGCAACCTGTGCCCACAACTACATAATACCAGTGTAACTCGCCCTCTTGTCACCCTTCTCCTGCATACCCAAACCACTCAGAGAAGTGACCTATTTGTGATCTTCAAATAAATTTTAACTTTTGGATCATTGCATCTTTATGCATGCCATTCATTCTGCTTGTCTGGGCATTTGGGAGTAGATACCAAATGAAGGGGATTCTTCCAGCTGCCCACAGAGGAGGACCATGGTCCATCAGACTGACTGGCAGTTCATTTCTGCAAAGAGGACTGATGAGAAGATGGCTCAGCCCTTTGAAACTAAGGGGGGAAATCCAGAAAATCACCTATCTGCATATAATTATAACCTTGGTATCCATCAGCCCTAAGCAAAAAAAAAAAATCTCTGTTAGGACATGTATTATTATAAATGAAGAAACAAATTCGGTAAGTGGTTTGACCAGTTCTGAACCCAGAATAATGACCTCAGGTGATCACTTTCATCAACCTAACTACACATTACTTCTGACCTCAACAGAAGTATTAAATGACAAGACCCAAATTTGTGTATATAAGACACAAATTTATAAATGATTTAGTACATAAATCGCAGATTAACCTGTATGTCACCAATCTAATGTGCCAATGATTTTAAGACACACCATTATTTAAAGAAGACAAAAAAACACCAATTAAACCATGACACCAGCCTTTCTTACTAGAAATTTTAATTTTCTGTTATGTTAAATTCATAGGCTATAAATATGTATTTATTCAAACAACACAGAATCATCGAATGAATATATCTATGTTCCTGCTTCCATACAGCAATGACTGTCGCCCAGGCAACAAGTCTGATGTCATCCCTTGTAAGAGGCATTTCAGAGTTGTACCACTGTGAAAAACTCGGCCCTTTGGCATTGGTGAATATGGTGTCTGTATGTTACAGGAGAGCCTCTCATATAACCAAGAGCCCCTCCTCATCTGACACCAGCAGCAGCCCAATGGATGAATCAAATTTGGGGCCAGAGCCTTCCCTTTCTTTGTCTTCTGTCCCCACCATGCTCCATGATGGTCCTCCCGGTTCTAACTGCCCATCTGGCACCTCACACTGGACTCCTCTGTTAGAATTGTTAGGACTCAATTCTTATTTTATTCTTGTATTTCCCTCGAACTTCCTGTCACTTGCCATGGCCACCTTACCTCTATTATTGATCTTGGTTTATTTAAATATTTTTTGAAATTATGTTTCCTTTACATCAAGAAAAACTTCCTTTGATTAAAACAGGTAACTGTCTCCATTCTCTCCAGGAAGATTTTGTTAATTTCAAGAATGAGAAGATACTATTATTTTTAATATTTCTACTTTGTGTTTCCTATATGTTATATTAAACTTATCATCTTCACCTTTTCTTCAACAGAATATTTTGACTTTTCATGTTATCAGTGTTATATACACCATTTCCGTGTATGTTTAAAGCACCACAACTCATTGTTTGTTTGTTCGTTTTGTTTTTGCCCCCGAAAAGAGTTTTAGAGGTCTGCCATGATTCGGGGTAGAAAGACCAGCGTGAAGCACTGGTTCAAAGACATCCCTCCCCCACTTCCAGAAAGGCACCCAAATACATCCTATTACCCTGCATTTTTAAATTTTTTTAGTTCTGTGATACAGCTCTACAGCAAGATCAAAGGGAACACCTTGTCCCTGGGGTTTCAGCTAGCAGCTGAAAGAGCAGCACAGAAAGGCCCTTGACTTTCCAGGAGATCACTAGGTTCATCCAACCATTTCCCGCCTACTCGGCCAGAACCAGCTGGAGGCCCTGCAGCCCAAGCGCATGCGCACATGCACCCTACCCGCCCCTCCAGCTTGCTGCTGCTTTTTTTTTTTTTTCCTTTTCTTTTTTTAATTTCCTTTCACCTTTGAAGAGGCTTTTAATATTCATGTTAACCTGATTTCACCTGTATAAAAACGTTCATGGACATGTGGGCATTTTGTGACTTGTCCTGGTTTTAAATATCCCCGAGGGGGCTCCTGACCCACATAGAACGAGTTTGCTTCAGAGCAAACTGGAGGTGATCGCAGGAGTCGTGCATAGTTTTTGGAGATCATTCTTCCCCTTGATATGTATATGCAATGCTGTGTTGGTCAGTGTTAAGCTGCTGACTCTGGAGAGAGAAGGAAAAGCCCTGTTCGGTAGACTTCGTCAGTTTCAGGTGTGAATGCTCCCCAGTGGCCGATTTGGAGATACCTGGATGACTTCACCCGTGGCTGTTCGGAAGAGATTCACTAGGCACGCGTTACATGGCATTTCCTACTTTCAGATACAATGAATAATAGTTAAATGGAGTAAAGTTATCAGGAAGGGATGAGTGTTGACTATTGCTTTTGTTGTTAGCATAATTTAATTACAAATCTATATAATTTAATTTTTCTTAATGGCTATGTTTAAATAACCAGTTTGCAAAACTCTGGAAAATTTAGCAATGACTTTGTTTTAGTCAGCTTTTCACCACTGTGAAGAAAATACCCCAGAAGAACAACTTAGAGAAAGGAAAGTTTATTTGGGTTCAGGGTTTCAAAGGTCTCAGTCCGTAGACACTGACTCCATTGCTCTGGCCCAAAGTGAGGAAAAGGCTTAATGGAGGAAAGCTGCCCAGCCTAAGGCAAGGTCAGTAAGGACTGAGAGAAAGACAGCCAGAAAGAGACAGGCCCGCAGGCAGGCTGGCTGCTGGCCGCAGGGAAGAACAATCCTTCCAGGGCAGCTCCAGTGACCCATCTCTTTCAGTCATGCCCCACCTGCCATAGTTACCACCCAGGGTGTCCATTCAAACTAGGATGGACTGATTAGGTTAGGGCTGCTACGCCCAATCATCTCACCTGAGAACATTCCTGCAGTGACCCAAGAGCTTTTGAATACCTCATATCCCAACCATAATGTGGCACTTGCAAGCCAGTAGGAGAAGCTCCAGTCCATCCAAGAAATAAAGTATATGCTAACTTATATTTTTGATCTTTTATGTTCCCACCTAAATTTATACCCTAGAACATGAAGCTGCCTTATGCTTCCTTTTATTTGCTATGCTGTTGCAGACAGATAGAAAACCAATTTCTAACATTAATGATCATGTTTACTTATTTATACATGCTTTTGAGAGGTCATCGAAATTCACCAATAACAAAATTTAGACTATACCCCAAATCTGACTCTTCCTGAAATGACATTTTTAACCTAAAAAAGCTTATAAACAAAAAAAAATGCCAAAAAATATATTATTGCCAGTGTAAATAAACCATCTTTGTCACAAACTAAAAAGCTTCGCACAACAAAGGAAATAACAAAGTGAAGAGACAAGCTACAAAGTAGAAGAAAATATTTGTAAAATGTCCAACAAGAATTAATTTGCAGAATATATAAAGAATTCAAACAGCAGAAAAGCAATCTGATTTAAAATAGACAACTGACATGAATATATATTTCTCAAAGATAATACACATTGACCAACACAAACATAAAGAAGTATTCAACATTACTAATCAGGGAAATGAAATCAATGAGATGTCATCTAACCCCAGTTGGGAAGACTATTATCAAAAAGACAAAAAATAACAAATACTGGTGAGAATGAGGAAAAAGGGGTACTTTCATATGCTACTGGTGGAAATGCAAATCAATACAACCATTGTGGAAAACAGTATGCAGGTTCCTCAAAAGACTAGAAATGTGCAGGCATGGTGACACATACCTGTAATGCCTGCTACTAAGGAGACTGAAAATCACAAATTTGAGGCCAGCCTGGGTAACTCAGCAAAAGACTATCTAAAAATGAAACAAAAAAATACCAAGTATGTGGTTCAGTGGTAGAGCAACTGCTTAGCATGTGTCAGACTCTGAGTTGGATCCCCAGTACTACAGAAAAAAAAGAAAGAAAATAAAAATGGAACTACCATACATCTCACTATTGAGTAAATATCCAAAGGAAATAAAATCAGTATGTTGGAGAAACATCTGCACTCATATGTGTATTGTGGCACTAGTCACAATAGACTGATGAATGGATAAAAGAAAATGTGGTATATATACACAATGAATTACTATTCAGCCACAAAAAAATACTAAGATTGGGTCATTTGCATCAACTTAGATGGGACTGGAGGACATTATGTTAAGTGAAATATACAAGGCATTGAATGACAAATACAGATGTTTTCCCTTATATAGAGAATTTAAAAATCTGATTTCATAGAGGTAGAGAACCGAACAGTGTTTACTAGAGCCTGGGAAGGGGTAGGGGAGTGTTAAGGTCTGTAAACAAGTCTGGATGGCGCCTGGCAAAATGCCAGAGGGAGTGGTTTGTGAAGTAACGCCAGCGAGCCATTAAGTGTGGAGATTTCTTATTGGTTGACTGATGTATCTAGTTTATGTTAATTAAGATAAGCTGTGTGGAATGTATAAATACCGCTCCTGTCCTATAATAAACGGCTCCCACTCCTGCTGTATCAATCTACACAAGTTGTTCGTCAACCCCCACCCCCGTTTATTTTGCTGCAGCCGGACTGCGGCAGGGGAGGATGAACAAAGGATGGGTACAGGTACAGGGGTGGAGTCGGGTAGGGGAATAACTTCTAATGTTCTATAGTTAATAGGGTAACTATGTTTGATGACTGCTTTTGTCAACTTTTTTGATGCTGTGACTTAAAGACCCAACCAGAACAACTGCAGGGAAGGAAAAGTTCATTTGGGGGCTCACGGTTTCAAAGGTCTCAATCGATAGACAGTAGACTCCATTCCTTGGGGCTCGAGGTGAGGCAGAGGGAAAAGCAGCTCACATGATGATCAGAAAGCAGAGAGAGAGATCTCCACTTGCCAGACACAAATATAAACCCCAAAGCCATGCCCCCAATTCCACTCCTCCAGCCACACCCTATCACTTCAGTTTCCAGTTAATCCCTATCAGGGGATTAATTCACTGATCAGGTTAAGGCTACCACCCAATCATTTCTCCTCCAAACCTTCTTGTATTGTCTCACATGTGAACTTTTGGGGGACACCTCACATCCAACTATAATATGTTATGTTATATTATATTATATTATATTATATTATATTAATTGAATATTTAAAAGTAACTAGTAGAGACGGTTTTGAATGCTCCCAATACAAAGAAATGATAAATATCTGGACTAATAGATATGTCAATCAATCTGATCTGATCACTACACAATGTACCCATGTATTGAAATGTCACACTGTATCCCATAAATATGTACAATTACTGCTTCAGTTAAAAAAAAAAATATATATATATATATATATATATATATATATATATATATGCATATATATTGTTTACCATCACATTTGAATGTGTGGTTTAAAAGTCAATCATTAAAGCTTTTTTTCAGAAGGGGGCACTTGGCCACTTCCACCAGAGGATGCCATGGAAAGGGGAAGGAGGTCAAAACAAAAGGAAGCCATTTTTCTCTTCCGTGGCCTCAGGCTGACTCTGCTCAGCCCTACCATCCAGAGAAGGAAGTTCTGACCTGACTGCTGTACCAATAGGAAGCCACTTTCCATCCAAACAGACGTGGAACGGCTGAGGACAAGGCAAGGCTTTGTATCTCCATGTCATCCTGGTGCCTGGTACAGAGAAAGCTCTCCCTAAACAGTTGTGTGTTCAGTTTTAGACCTCACATGCTGAAAATCACAGGCATCTTATTGAGGGTGTCAGACATGGAAACCCCACTACCTTATTCAGTTCTAACAAGTTTTCCATGAGTTAATAGGCAAGTGCTTAGGCCCTGCTTTCTAATTCTTCATACCAGGAAATCATTCCTATATGGGCACCCACTGGTCTTCTGTTATTTCACACAGTAGAATTAAGCTTCTTGATTCCACCTGCAAAAGGTGGGATACAAAAAAGAAACTTCTGGATGTCATTCATCTTGACCTTGTAGACTTTTTGTAGAAAAGATCTCACCAGACAGCTTTGGGGATAACTCTCTAATCAAAATACATTCTAACAGCGACCTTCCCCTACCCTGAAATTCTTAGAGGTCCCCCACCCCCTCCCTGTTGGCTTTATGTTCTTCCCAGTAGGCTTTTGAAATTGAGCAAGCTCCTGGGAGTATTTTGAAAGGCCCAAGAGCTCTCTGGTCAGCACTTTCAATCTCTAATTATAACCTCTGCCTGATGGCTTTCACTTAATACTTCTAAGGTGGGGCTGAGAGTAATTGATGGTTTTGAAGTTTTCGAGGCTACTGTCAATGTGTTAAGGCTTAATTCCTCCTGTGATTGCAGAGAAGTTACTGAAAGTGAAAAGGAAACTAATACTCTTCTCCATCCCAGGAGAAGAGAGATTTTATTAGAGGGTAGTGAAATATTTATAAGAACATTAGAGCATGTGGGACTCAAGAACTGAATTCACCTCAAACCTTCATTTGCATACTTGCTACCAGCGAAATCTATTATGGGATGGCCTGGATATGTCACTTTGGAAATACTGCATGTAATGAACATCGAGAAAAGGTGAGTGGTTGTTGGCAGGAAGCACATCTTTCTCGCCCACTGCCTTCCCAGAAAAATATAAGTGTGCTCAAAATATAGTATAGAAATAAAGGGGCTATTTTGAAACAGAGACAGAAACATTTTGACTCATGAAAGGAATGTCAGTAATGATAGAGAATTTCTTTAACACAAAGGATTGGCTTTATCACAAAGAATTGGCTTTATTTGTGTGTCTGTGTGTGTGTATAGGGAAACTCTCAGTCTTTAGTCACGACTTTCTGTTTTAGCAAACTCTTATTCACTGGCTTCACTGGCTTCTCCTTGCACTAACACTTCTGTGATTGGTAACTAAGGCTTCATTGGTACTTACTGTCTTTCTGGCAAGCCATGTCTTTCCCTTCCACACTTATTAAGCATATACTCTAATACCTGCATTGGCCCATTACAGATGCTTTATTCATTCATTCATTCATTCATTCACTCACTCACTCACTCAACAAACACATATTACAGTCAGATGTGGGGGATTTGAGCACAAAAAGTAGTCCATACTCTCCAGGAACTCTGAATTCAAAGAGAATACCACTGTTTGAACCATCTGTTGACATTACCAAGTATGTTAAATTCTGAAGCCATATTGAAATTCTCAAAGACCATCATCATCCCTCCCTTCACACTCTTGAAGTTTCCAATCAGGTGACATATTTGTAACCCTGATCCAGTGGACAAGATATAACTACCATTCCTTAGCCTGTACAGGCCCTTAGTAGGCCAACGGAGGTGAGAGAGAAAGCTGAAGGAAGTCTGGCAGAAGTCTGGAACTTCAGCAAAGAACAGATATAAATTCATAGAAAGAGCTCTGCTCTCCTCTGGCTCAAAGTTGGAGGACAAGATATCTTGTCCCTGGGGATTCAACCCATCACAGGTTTATCTGGAATGAGTCACACTCCATCCTTTCTCTTTCTACCCAGCCAAACTAACCAGGCTTAGCAAAGAAGCCAATTTTCTTGTGAAGTCAGTAATCCCTAATACTAAAAAACACACTTACTTTGGGATAACTCAGGAGATGTCAATTCAAACAGAAGCCTACCTACAAAGTTCAGAACATAAAAGGGCAATCCGGTTTCACCTCTCCCTGAAGCCCATACTTAGTGTCAGCATCTGTGTAATTCTGTGTAATGCTAATGATTATTAAATCAAAAGGCATTCATTTAATGGAGCCATTTCAGGATCAAGCAGTAAATTGCCTTCTGCCGTATGGCTTTGGGCACTAAATGATTAAACTATAATGTCTGAGTCTCTGTTGCTGGGCTATGTAATGATGTTGTGCACCGGGAGCCCTGTCTGAGATGGCTGGGAATCTGTTTTCAGTTTGCATCACCAGCAAAAAAAAAAGTCTCTTTGGGCCTAGAGACATTAAATCCTCCTGCTCTGATCAATCACCATGGTATTCGGCATTCAGAATCACCCTGATCCTGCATACAGGATGGATGCATACATCTCCAACTCAGGGTAGAGACAGGGACTTTAAAACCAGATAATCTATAGTGACTAATAAAGAAAAAAGGGAGCGGGGAAGCCCAGCACAGAGCTCTTGAGACAAAGACAATTTGGAACACAGTAAATGAGTTGCCGCCTGAAACCACTCAAAAACCATTCCCTTGACTAATAAAGCCACCAGACTTCGATTTCATCTTCTGTGCCATCCACCCCACTAAGCACTTTAACATAGATCTCCTCTTAATCTTCATAACAACCTCTATAGAGGAAATACTATTGTTGTTCCCATTTTACTGATGATAAGACAGGGGTTTAGTGGAATCAAGTAAACCAACCAAAGCCACAGCTGGTTAATGGTGGAGCTGAAATTCCGACTCCAGTCTGCTTGACTCAAGAGTCAACGTTCTTTATCCTCAATGCTGGCAGACCATTATTGCCAATTCCTTAGTTCAAGGAAATCCATGGTAAATATGACTAGGGTGTTTATTTTAGTTCCTTGTTTCTAAATATAACTGGTAAACTGTGTATGACCCTCATCACAATCTGTTGACTCGGTCATGTCAAAAGATTTTTCTGTTGTCTTCATAAAATCCAAAGTTAAGGAACCATTTCAAATGCTGCCACAGTAGTCCACCAGAGCATACCTCCCATCAACAAGATTCTGGAACCCAGAAAGGGCCAAGTTAGATGACTACCCCCGGTTCAGAATTCTGCCTCATTGTGGTTATGCGACTTCCTGTGCTATCCACTGCAGGACTCTAAGTATTTTTAGGCATGTAACACAGTTCCTGTTCCCAAAGGGTCTTACGCTCCTGCTGGGAAGACAGTTCCACTCAAGAATATGTAAGCCCTCAGCAGGACGGACAGTGCTCTAGACATGCAGAAACTCAAAAGGCCTTCAAAGAAAGTCCACGCTATTTTCCTTTGTGAAAGACTAACTCACAGACTTCACCTCACCAGGTTAAAATCAGACTTCTTGTTCGTGCACTTGACTCAGTATGAATAAGTCATTTAAAATCATAATTGTCCAGGAACTTTGGGCACCCGTGATCAAAAGTTCTATAAAAAAATTAATAAAGCTGTAGGCATTGTACCAATCAATCCCTTGGGAAATGTCTAGTCTAATTCTGAGGGTTACTAACTTTCTTCTTGCAAAAGACAGAGGCACTATCTCACTCTTAGCAAATCAGTCCCTCTCTCCTGGTGGGTCCTGCTTCATTAACTTTTAACTGGCACTTTTAAAATTCAGTTTGTACTTTAAAACTTTTAAAGCCTTTATCAGATGTTCTTTGGAACTAAATGCATACCATTAAAATGCACACTTTTCCAACGTGATCAGATTTCATTTAAACATATTCACAAAGACCTCGAGAGGACAAACAATGCATTTAATGATAGGAACTAGAATGGCGCCAGTAATGAAGGGTTCTGTTCTGCCAATAATACCCAAAACTAAGGCAATGATTTTTCCAAGCGTTGTTTTGCTTTAGAAATTGACAGTAAAGTACTTTCACATATATTATCTTATTTAGTCCTTTTGACAACCACAGAACCAAGTGGGGTAGGTTTCCTTGTCTCCATTCTAAAATAAAGAAAGAGCCTTAAAATAAGGTTCAGAATATTTAAATACTGGAGCCAAGTTTACACAACCAGTAAGTGACAGAGTCAGAGCCAGAATTCTGGCCCTCTGGTTTCCAGCCCATTTCCAGTTGAACTCTGCTCATTATATCAAACAATATAACTTTTATTCTAGCATGATCTCTGCAAGGAAAAGTTGCAAGTCCTATTTGCCTTTGAATCCCTGGCACCTCACTTGTGGCAAGTAAGAGTTTATGATGAACCACAAATAAAGACACTTTGTTCTAGTGTCTGTGCTTCCTGGTCACTGTCACCAGTTAGCAGAGTCAAGTTAAGATGAATAATGATATTTTCAGATTTTAAATAGGCCTGAGACAGTAAGATTTTTTTATATTCCATGGACATACAAGGGGGGTCCTAAACACAGCTAGTGATTTTTAAAATTTTTTTTAATTTAATTTTTAGTTGTAGATGGACACAATACCTTTATATAATTTATTTATTTTTATGTGGTGCTGAGGATCAAACTCAGTGCCTCACACATGCAAGATCAGAACTCTACCACTGAGCCACAACCCCAGCTCCACAACTCGTGATTTTATTAACCTATCCCAAGAGGGACCTGGCAAGTTAATGCATAGATTGATCCAATATCCTCCCCTAAATGTATCTTTCATACTTGAGGACAAGGACCATCACACCTGCAACTGACTTCTCAGGAAATGTCCTTTCATTCAGTCTCTTCCAGGAGAATTCCTTGACAAGGTTTTAGATAGCTGTGGCCACATCTGCTCCCAGCGACTCTCCCCAGCCTCCAACCCAGCATAACAAATTAGAGCCAAGTGGGTTGTTGGTCCATTGCTTGACCCAATGGACTGCTGTTAAAAATCAATGAATATTCAAAAACCTTTGAGGGGCCCCAGCAGAAAGGTACACTCCAACAGAAACGATAGTGATTTATTGGACCAACCCAATGTTCCTTATTAGGAATTCAAAATGAAGATATAAGAGTAACTTAGGAGAAAGAAGAATCAGAGATGGAATCAGATATGGAAGCACACTGATTGTGGAGCAGCAGGATCAGAAACACAGGCCAACCTCCTGCCTGAGTTCCCATCGGAGTTAAGGAGATAATGGCTACATGTTAGAGCCAGGGCTGAGGTTCTTCCCTTTCTAGGCCAGTTGCTTTTTAATCCTTTCTGGATCCCAATCCCCTTACAATCTAATGAAAAATATAAGTCTGTCCGTATCTCAGAAAAAATATATGTTTATACACATTCAAACCCATGATTTTATTTAATTTCAAAGGGATTTCCAAGTCTCCTAAGCTCAACTTCACACCCAGTAGGGTCCACAGAAACCCAGGACAAGGAATCTTATTTAAACTATTAGTTCATCTAGAACAACTGTGGCATCACATTCATCTCTGAATCTCAGCATCTATATAGGGTCTAGAACATGGTAGGTATTACATATGTCTTGATCAAATGAGTGAGTGAGTGAATGAGAGCGTGAATAAGTAGATGAATAAAAGAAATACAACTTGGAAGTTCATGTTTTATTCACGGCATGCTGGGAACATCCTCTTTCTCTGTCTTATGTAATACTTTATTAATAAGCTGGGTGGTATGTGTGGATGGAAGGGACAAATGGTCACCTTTCACACGCAGACCTAGAAGGGTGTTGTGCCTTCAGTATGCAAATGAGAACTTGGATTGTCGTAGCCTGGGAGGGCAGCTCTATGCATCTAGCAATTATAGAAATGAAAAGCTACTCTTTTCTACCTGAAATGAATGTAATAATAATTGCTCAGAATTTTAAACTACTATTTCCTAAATAGCTTTTAATTTATTGTCTGGGAGAAAATAATTGAGGATTCTATTTGGGGAGGGATGAACATTAGTTGGTGTCCCAATTCACTTTGTATGTCCTATTTTACAGAGAAGGAGAAAAAGAGACAGAGATGAGGAGGGGACATCCTACTTCCCTTTAATTGCTATTGCCAGCTTTATTTGGAATGTTTCCATCTAAGGATTTGCAAGAATATAAGCTCTTTTGGAGCAAGGTTATATGACATGGTTTTATAGCTGCTCCCCCTGCCTATTGCCAATCTTGGTGCATAACAGATAGAGGGATTTTAAGTTTCTATTGTGAACCGTAAAGTTGGTAAGACAGACATACATTTTTATTTGAAGAGGAAAGAGGAGAGAGAGAGAGAGAGAGAGAGAGAGACAGAGAGAGACAGAGACAGAGACAGAGACAGAGAGAGAGAGAGAGAATTATAGCAGAATGTAATTATTTCAAATGTTAAATATTGAAAACATCACTTCAAACTGGTTACATTTAAAGACAAGAATCTATTCTGTAGGCTAGATTTTTAAACATCTTAATTCTCAATCAAAAACTTCTACATAAATGACTTTACTTCAATTTAAACCTTCCATTATTAGTATTGAAAGGTATTACGTGTTCGATTACATGTTTTCATATAGTTTTTTTTTACCTTTTTAATCATATGCCCTGATAGTGTAAGAAAATTGAGTTCACTTGCAACGCATAACTTATATGATTGCATTTGCCTTGGTGCATCCTTATTGTCCCAGGGGCACAAAGTATTGTCCTATTTTGTGCTTCTATGCAAGGAGCACAAGCATTCTCTAATTAATATATTTAAAGTTCATTAACAGGAGATCTTCACTTGGCATATAGCATAGCTAACCCTAAAAAACTAATTTATGCTAGCTATTGAGTCACTTAGCTTACCTAAATAATATATTTAGTTTTTACATGTTATGTACAGAATATCACTGCTGTATTATGCATGTGCATTTTGTAAAGAATGGCAAAACACATACGCACAAACACAATTTTCTGAATATCCTTTATGCTATAGGGACTTTCCAAAGATTATCTCAAGAGATTCGTTTTACCCCTTTTACAGACCAGGACATTGAGCTATATAGAGTGTAAGGGACTTGACCAGAGTGGCACAGCCAGGGAACAGAGCTGGGATTTAAACTCAGAATAATCTGACCTCAAAGTTGGCGCACTAGTGTCTTGCTACCTCTCCTGTGACATGAGATCATGTCTGAATCACTTCTCCTACTGCAAATCACATATTCTGCTGCATCGAGCTATCATTTGAGTAGATACAACATACAAATGTTGCCATGAGGTCCCACCCTCCCCCACTAGAGGTCAGGAACAGGAAGTGAAGTAACTTCCTCCAAAGGAAGAAAAAGAAAAATAGGTCAAAACAAGAAGCTGCCTTGCTCCAGCAATGGGAGGGCCAAATTAAACATCAGAAAGCTATAACCTAGACCTGGAAGTTAGTTCTCAGGTTGTTCTTTGTTTGTTTTAGGTGAACCCAGAACCTTGTGCACGCTAGGCAGGTGCTCTACCACTGAGTGCAGCCTTGGCCTGAGGTCTGTTTTAAAAGAAAAGGAGAGGTAGATCAGGAATAGAGACTTGGATTTTATTTGTGCCTTACACAAGACATTACGGAGTGAATTTGGGCCTTATCCACAACTTTAGTTTTTCTAACTTTGGAGTGTCGATAACAATATCTGCCTGGCACCCAACATTTTAAGGTTTTTTTTTTTTTTTTTAAATAGGACTTTCACGGTCCTTTGTGCAAGCTATATCTCTGAGAGTAGCTCTTCCTGTATACACAGCAGAACATGGGACAGAACACCAGATCCTCAGGCCCCACCCACTCCAAGGACCTCCTCTGGGCAATCTGTATGTCCAAACCCCAAACCTCCCTGCTGCACCCCGATGTGCAAGGTGAGTTCTATGGGGTCAGACCACAATCCCACACTCTCACATCAATGCTTTTTGCTATTTCCAGACACTGCAGCAGTGCTGCTGTCCAGGGTTAAAACTTAAGAACTTGAAAGCTTCCAGATAGGTGCAGTTTCTTGTCTCCACATCAAGTAAACAGCCCATGACATTGGCTTTTTAGCAGGTGACAACGGACACTCACAGAGCAGCAGCCGAGGAGCTGTGTTTACATGATACTTAATACCCTGGAAGGTATTGGACATATGGGGATTCCCCTACCCAGGTAACCCAACCCATGGATTCAGACCAGTGGTGAACGCAAGATGATATCCATCTTTCTTTGGCTGTCACCACCTCCCCAGCCTGCAAGAGCTGGCCAGCAGTTACAGACAATGACCCCCAACCTCTTAAATAGAAAAGAATGGTGTATCATATGTTTTCCGGCCAAAAGAAGAAAAAGGAAGTCTTTAAGAAAATATGTTTAATGTTGGAAGGAAAAAGGGAGACAGCTTTCAAAGGGCTATTTTTATAGTCTTCAAATGAGAAATAAATGACCACAGCTGAGGGCTACCGAAAGCAAAGCAGGTAGCCTGCTAAGCTCTCAATTTCCTTTATCCTAACATCTGCTGGGGAGTAGTTCATGGGCCTCCTGGAGAGCCGCTCATGGGTTTATTCTTCATGAGGCCCTTAATATACATTGTCTGATTAATTCTCATGGTAATCTAACATGCTCTGTCATGAGCTATCTATGTGACCTTGAGCTAATCGTTAATATTCCTGGGCCTACCATGTTCTATGTCAGGGTAAAAACTACAAAATACGTATGTTGAAATCCTCAACAATTTCACCAAGGAGTGGGCTAGAAAGGAAGACAGCATGCATTTTGAAGAGTTAGAGACCTTCCAAATTAAAGGGGGAGTCAGGAGCAGCATATATAACTAGGAAATCTCGGGAGAAAAAGAAAAGCAAATTCAATAAGCAGTTTCAAAGCATGGGCCTCAAAACCAGTGTCTCTCTTCCTTGTAATATTACTGTTTTGTGTGGGGTTAAGATGCTAGACTATCTCCTGTCTGCCTCAGAAAACAGACAGGATAACAGGAAACAGTTTCAGATTCCATAGTGATTATAGCTACTTAAGTTTGACTTACCAAATACTGTCTCAAACAGATGGTATGTAACATTTGATTAAGGGCTTATCCTGCAAGCCAAGAGAGAACATTTCTTTCCCTTTTAATATAGAAAAAAATGCGGAGAAGAAGGGAAAGAAGCTAACAACTTTGCTCATACCCCATGTGTGTCAGCTTTACCCAGTGTCTATGACTTTCCTAAAATTAACCTGTGCTTATCATGCAACTCCAGACTACAGTGTGTAATGTCAACACTACAGAATTTCAGTGAGGAAAGATATTGAAGATCATCAATTCAAAGACCATTATTTTATAGATAAGGAAACTGAGACCCTGAGAGGTATGCTGATGTGTTCTTAAGTCTTTCTTGTAGTAAGTCTGGGACCACATCTCCCAACTCTAGGACTGGCCTTCATACGTGCGAAATGTTCAATATGGAGGAAACATACCACTCTGCCCACACCGTTATTCTAAACTATCACCAATCTGTGATTAGCAAT